>NW_017670606.1:108921-251051 GCF_001879085.1 Nicotiana attenuata
TCTGATTAATGACTTAAGTAGTTATTGTTCTACGTTGTTTAAAGTAATTGGAGGTTTCTCGGCTGGCCTTGTCTTCACGAAGGCCATCACGGAACGGCGTGGGGATTTAGGGCGTGACACCACCCCACAACAAATCAAACACTGGTTCACAATGCGAACCTAGCAGAACACTTAAGCAAATCTTGCAACTTGCGATCAATATCTCGCAAATTGATACCTGAACACCTGTGCAAAAAACAAAGAAATGCTAGAAATCTTTCCAAGCAACTCTGATACGCTTCTGAAACTCACCCGAGCCCTCAAGGCTCCCAACCTTAAACATCAACACAAGTAATAATATAACACGAACTCGCTGGCACGATCAATTCATCAAAATACATTCCGAAAACCATGATTGCGACCTCCAAAACACGTGAAATCAACATGAAGCTCAAGAACTTCTAAAAAACACAACCGCACTGTCTATTCTATCAAATTAAACTCAGAAATGACGCCAAACGTCGAGACAAGATTCCAAATGAAAAAATAGACCTATTCCAAGTCCGAAAAAGAAATCAAATAAAATAGCTATGAAGTCCAACCACGGTCAAACTTATCAAAATCTAACCTTATAAAATTGTCAACTTTCGGCCAAAGAACACAAATCAACCTACCGACCTTTCGAATTCGATCAGGGGCATATGCCCAAGTCCAAAATCATGATTACGAACCTATGTGAGCCATCAAATACTGTTCCGGATTGTTCCACAAAAGTCAAACTCGACAAACATTTATCAACTGGCTTCTAATGAAAGTAACTCATCCAAATTCATCCTGAACGCTTCAAAAATCAAATCCGACATGCATGCAAGTATAATACACAAATATGGAAGCCCCACTCAAGACATCGAACACAGAACTGAACCTTAAAGATCAAAAAATGACCGTTGGGTCGTTACATTGTCCCACTTTTAAAATAAACATTCGTCCTCGAACGTGCAAAGAGTCTTTCCGGGTCATCACATCATGGTATAACACTCTCCAACACATTCTCACGCATGATACCAGTCCACCTAATCAACATAGCCGACAACATTCATCTCAACTGAAGCATAATTCTTTCTGCTCCATGCCGATATGCCTCAGAATCAAATTCAACACCCATCAAGGAACCCGATTCTCACATAAACGCATAGCTATAACCCTCAAAATAGCTGTAACAGCTTATGCAACATCAACAAACACAACCTCAACGAACATAAACACATTACCCATATGCCCATAGCATCAACTCTGACACACAGCTTCCTATTACCAGGGCCGTACGGCCAAAACAGACTCATATCAATTAGATCCTTGTTCTAAACCTTCATTAACACTGAAATTAATTGAAGAAACACGCAAAAACTTCAAAGAACTCATCTGGTCAACAAGCCACATCGCAATGCCACTTGGGGAATAACATCGCCAATCCAAACCCAACAAGCATAACTCGAATATGATGAATATGAAAAGTGGGACACATGAATTATAAAAACTGTCAAACAAAGCCCAACAGGCCACAAATTTCCCACCGAGTACCATACTGTAGATCCGCCTCCCAAAGGATGCAAGGACAACAGGCAACAACCACAATAATTCTTACCTTATATGACCCACTCCGACATACCCGCACAAACGCACCTATTCACAAAGAAACCAGGTCCCATCCTCCACTCGGAATGACAGAGTAATAAATATCCAGCAACTAAACCCATTCTACATAACTCAACCTCGTTAGAACCAAAAACTCAACACGAATAGGCTCATACCTGTTTAGAATAATCCAAATCACAAGTCGAACCAATCAGAACCTGCAAGTAATTTAACTAACAGAAAGTCCACCCCAAGGCCTCTTGACCTTCAGAGCAATCAAACCAGGACGATAACAAGGGCTATCACAATAAAATTCCCAAATGGCAAAAAAATCAGTGAACACCAATGAACATAGTACAAGAATCACAAAAACACAACCATATCGAAGCAAGTACTAGGGTAGAATATCAAGGGACCGGTCCGAATATAATTACAAATGCATCTCATAATCATCTGAAATCATTACCTGTAATGACATCATCTGATACAGCATCCAGCCCCGCCACACGCAAGGAAGAGCCCATTAGCATATGGCACAGGCCTCCCTTCCATAGAGGCGACCTGTTCCACCAGCTGACCTCACTTCTAGCTGCGTATGCACATTTTGTAGCAGCAACTGGGCCGGAATCATATACCTGAATACCGCGTTGATGACACAATCTATCCGCAAGTACTGGAGCAATCTCATCACCATGTGGATTGGTATCATATCACACTCAAGCAACCTCTCAGCTGATTGTGGCTATGAGAGTTCTATACGGGTTACGTCTGACCCATGGATATCTGAAACATCACGTTGAAGCTAAAGTTGCAAATTTAATGGCTAACCCACAACCTCTACCATGACGTTACCCACCTCCTATAATAGGATTTAGTAGATCCTCCCGAGTCGACGAGGCCTAATTAAGCCTCCCCGTCATCTCTCCTGCCACTGGAAACGCCCCGCCATAACCTCTAAACTCGGTGAGCTATCTCTACCACCTTACTGATACAGAGAACCATCCCATCTGCCAACTTCTCGGCCATTTTGAATCGATACCGTAGTGAGCCCCTCATAAGAACTGCAGACTCGCTCCCTAATCGTGAGAAACCCAAATCAGGTGTCATGACAGCTACAACTCACTAAATCTTATGCGCGTACTTCAAACACCTCAATGCCCTGACGCATTTGCTCGAACTCTGTGTTAGCGCCCGCCTCAACGCCACATGCACTCAGCCGAAAAGGACGTCTTATAGGAACAAATTCCCCAAAAAATATCTACTCTAAGAACTTAGGTCCAAGGAAGTGGCACTGACATCCGCTGGATACCCTCCTTCATAAACCTACCACCACTGCATATGCTGCTCCAGATAACATTGAAAACGTAGGTTAAGAGCCAACTCCGCCTCGTCTCTAGCAAATAACCCAGGTGTGGCGAGATATTGCGAGGTTGCATCCTTCTCTAGAAAACCAATTACACATCCCTCGCTAGCTTAGGCCACTATAAGTATGAGAGTAATGACTACTTCTTGAACCTCTCCAAGTCTCTGCTGCTCCTCCTCATGATGCCCCTACCCTGACCTCAGGCTTGAACCGGGAATAACAGGTTGATGTGGCATGACACCCGGAACCTGACCAATGTAGAACACGCCTACTCTAGAGTAATGGGCGGGGGAGTCTGAGATCCCTCCCACCTGGTCTGTGAAGTAGCTGGTGCCAACCAGACTCAATCCCACCTGAGTCAATGGTACAAACATGCTCAGGAACTGCGCTGAAGTGTCATTACCCCAAACCTGAAAGAGGCATGGCCGGCACCCGGTGCCATACTCGGCCCGAGCGTACCGCTTTGTAACTGTAACTCTAGAGGGTAACCTCAAATTAGGCCCATGAGGCCATATTCTGAATCGTCTTAAAATAACACCTTCTCATCTATGGGTAAACATTACCCAACAGTTGATATATATAACTGTGCAAGCGACGAAGCCGCCATGAACATCTACTGATATATCTATATATAAGGACTCGTCTACAAAGCCTCAGCAGATAATTGAACTGTACCATGGTCGGGACAGGGCCTCGACCTACCCATCAAACCTGTATATATAAAATGGACTCCAAGGTCTAGACCTGGTAACTCTGAGGAAGTGGAGCTACCAACCAAGCTGATGTTTGGCTCTGACTTGTTGCATTTGAATTAGGAAGCTCCACTTTCACCCGTCATCACCTTATCACTTTGTATATTTTAGCCATGTATGAGTACAAACTGCAACAACAAAAGAAAAGGAAATGAGAAATAAAGACATCAAGTTTTTAAACTATTGTAATTTGGTAAACTAATCGCATTTAGTTGATTATGTATTATCCTAGAGATCCTTTCTCTTTCATGTTGAAATCAATGCAAATCCTTTTCATCATCATTGTAACTACAAAGTCAAGATTACACCAAGAATACAGATTGAAGTAAGCATAGAATCCCATGCTCCTCCATACTGAGCGAGAAAAGCTACAATGATACAGTTCTCTAACCTGGAAAATCAAGCAACTACTATGTAATGAACAAAATCAAAAGTAGATCATTAATTCCTAAAGCTTGAGCATATGCCAGAGTCACAAATTCAGAGGTCTAACCCAATTGCATTGGCTGCAAAATGCTTTTTCCTTTTAATTTCAGACATGAATATAAGCTCAATCGAAAAAGCCAGTGCTCTTGTACAATTGTAACAGATAATTTCTAATTGATTGGCAGGTACTTGTGGAAGCTGATCAGATTGAAATTAAACAGCCTCTACAACACATCCAAGCACTGCAATACCCATGCAAAGCCCCACCAAAACCTGGGATGGGGTGTGGCGAGAAGTTCTTTAGCTTTCTTTGACTGATGGTTGAACACACAGATAAAAATGCAAAACGAAATATTCTTGACATGTGAATAACGTACTATTTTCAAAAAGAAAAGAGAAAAACATTATTTTTCAAGAGAATAACCAAATACGATTAATTGCATCATACAAAGCATAAGAAACAGAGAAATGAAGACGAAGAAGAAAAACCCTAAAATTATCAAAATCGAACAACAACTTCTTCAACTACTCGAGTTGCCTCAGGATTGCACTTCTACTGTAGTTGAAATTTGTGAGAAATATTCTCTCTAAAGTCCCAGCAAAAATCAAACAAATCTTATCATAAGTAAGAGTACCTGGATAATATGGAGTACCGAGAAGAGACGCAGACGGCGAAAGGGAGACCGCGGCGGTGGTGGAAGTCGACGACGACGAGGAGAGGACTGGTGGCCTGCGTGGGCGGTGGGCGATGGCTGCTGCTTTAGGCGTTAGCGCTTAGGGTTTCCTCTAGAATTAGGAGTTAGGACATGGGTTTTAGACTTTAGAGTTTTGGGCAGACAAAACATACGGGTTGTTTGTTTTTGTATACTTATTCATTTTTAAGGTTTTAGTATTTTATATTTTAATATATATAAATAAAAATAAATTTTCTATATATTATATTTATATTCTTAACGGGTTAACGGATTATCCGTTAAGAAAAATTGAATAATCCGCCCCAAACCGATAAGCCGTTAATAAAAAATATTTTCAATCCGTTCGCCGTCCGTTAAGCCGTTAGAAGCCGTTACCAGTTAAGCCATTAAGCTTCGGTTCGCTTCGATTTTCGGTTTACGGATCAGTTTTGAACACCCCTGCACGAGATGGCTTGTTATTGCGCTTTGGGCCGTTAAGGGGCCCCTCCTAGAGTCTGTACACCCCCAGTTGAGCGCGCGGTACCCATTGTGATACGAGATATTAAGCCCGAGGGTTATTGTTCTATGTTATTGCCGAGGGGCTGATTTCTGTTGTTATTTATGCCCGAGGGGCATGGTTATTGTTCCATGTGTTTGCCCGAGGGGCTGCTTCTTGGTATGTGCCCGAGGGGTGATTCATTGATTATTGTGCCCGAGGGGCGGTTCTTTACGTTGCTTATCTTTTCTAGTTGCCTGTCATTTACTTGCTTAACTGTTGAAAGTTCTAATTGCTTGCATTCAATTGATTAACTGTTTGAAAAGCCAATTTTGAAGAAGTTTTAAACTGAGCTAAGGTGCTTAAGAGATTTCACAAGCTTCATTGCTTTCTTACTGGTTTTTGTACTGCTTCTATACAACATGTTATGTACTCTTCGTGATTTCCTATCACTCAGTCTTCATTTATTTTTATTACTCACTGAGTTGGAAGTACTCACTTTACTCCCTGCACCTTGTGTGCCAAGATTCAGGTATTTCTGAACCCAGTAGCGGGTATTGGTTGCTCAGAGGCAGAGTCATCGGAGTTTAGCCAGGTAGCTCCGACGTTCGCAACACTGCTTTTCTCCCTCTCGTATTCATTTAGACTGTATTAGTACATTTTTTACTGTAGTTGTATTCAGACCTTAGTAGATGCTCATGACTAGTGAACACCCCGTTGTCGGGCTGTGTTGGTTTTTTGTTTCCGCAAATTATGCTGTTAAAATGCTCATTTTGGGATTTTATTTCTGAATTAATGACTTAGTAGTTATTGTTCTAGTTGTTTAAAAGTTAATTGGAGGTGTCTCGGCTGGCCTTGTCTTCACGAGAGGCGCCATCACGACCGGGTGGGGATTTAAGGTCGTTGACACCACCCCATCGCAAATGCAAACACTGGTTCACAATGCGAACCTAGCAGACCACTTTAGCCAAATCTTGCAATTGCGCATCAATATCTCGCAAATGTGATTACCTGAAGCACCTGTGCAAAAAAAACAAGAAATGCTTAGAAATCTTTCCAATCACTCTGCATACGCTTCTGAAACTCACCCGAGCCCTCAAGGCCTCCAAATTAAAACATCAACACAAGTCTAATAATATAACCGAACTCGCTTGCACGATCAAAAATCATCAAAAAAACATCCGAAACCATGAATCGGACCTCCAAAACACGTGAAACATCAACGTGAAAACTCAAGAACTTCTAAAAACACTACCGCAGTCTTGATTCCTATCAAATAAGCTCAAGAATGACGCCAAACTTTGTGGACAAGTTCCAAATGAAAAACAGACCTATTCCAAGTCCCGAAAAAGAAATCCAAATACAATAGCTATGAAGTCAACCCACGGTCAACTTATCAAAATTCTAAACCTTTAAAATTGTCAACTTTCAGCAAACAACACAAATCAACCTACGACTTTCGAATTCGATTCAGGGCATATTGCCCAAGTCCAAAATCATGAATACGAACCTATGTGAAGCCATCAAAATACTGTTCCGGGATTGTTTCACAAAAGTCAAACTTCGATCAACAATTTTTCAACTTGGGCTTCTAAGTGAAGAGTACTCATCCGAAATTCATCCTGAAACATGCAAAAATCAAATCCCGAACCCATGCACGCAAGGTTATAATACACAATATGAAGCCACTCAAGACATCGAAAACCGCCAGAACTGAACCTTAAAGATCAAAAATGACCGGTTGGGTCGTTACATTGTGTCCCACTTTTAAATAAACATTCGTCCTCGAACGTGCAAAGAGTCTTTCCCGGTCATCAAAATCATGGTATAAACTCTCCATACACATTCTCACGGGGTGATACCATGTCACCCTAAATCAAACATAGGCCCGACAACATCAATCCAACTGGAAGATCATTCTTTCTGCTCATGCCGAATATGCCTTAGAAATCAAATTTCAACACCCCATGAAAGGACTGCGAATTCTCACATAAACGCATGCCTATAACTTCAAATAGCCTGTAAACAGCTTATGCATACATCCAAGAACACCAACCTCACGACATAACAATTACCCATATGCCCAAGCATTCAACTCTGACCACAATAGTTGCCTAATTACCAGGGCCAGATTACCGGCACAAACAGACTACATATCAATTGATTCTTTGTTCTTAAACCTTCATAACACTGAAATTAATGGAAGAAAACGCAAAACTCAAAAACAACTCATCTGGTCAACAAGCCACATCGGATTGCCACTTGGGGGATATACATCGCAATCCAAACCAACAAGCATAATCGAATATGATTGAATATGAAAAAGTGGACACATGAATAAAACTGTCAAACAAGCCAAACTAGGCAAAAAATCCCCACGCGAACCATACTGTAGATCCGCTCCACAAGGAAGAAGGACACAGCCAACAACCACAATAATTCCTTACCTTAATATGGACCTCACTCCGGTACATCAGCCCGGCACAAACGCACCTATTCACAAAGAACACCAGGTCCCATCCTCCACTCGGAATGACGAGTAATAAATATCTCAGCAACTAAACCATTCTACTAACTCAACCTCGTAGAACCAAAACTACAACACGTAATAGGCTTTCTAGTACCTATTAGGAATATCCCAAATCACAAGTCAGACCAATCAGAACCTGCAGATTTAACTAACAGAAAGTCCACCCAAGCCTCTTGACCCTCAGAGCCAATCAAACCAGGACGATAGACAAGGCTATCACAATAAAAAATATCCCAAATGGGCGTGAACACATGAACATAGTACAAGAATCACAAAACACAACCATATCTAAGCAAGGTAGGGTGAATATCAATGGGACCGGGTCGAAATAATACAAATTGCATCTCTTATAAATCATTTGAAATCATACCTGTTAATGACGTTATCTGCGTTGCATCAGCCTCTCGCCATACCAGGAAAGAGCATAGCAATGGGCCACAGCCTCCCTCTCTAGGGCGGCCATCCACCGCCTGACCTCCACTTTCTAGCTGGCGAATGCACGTTGTAGCAGCAACTGCCGGGCGGAAACTCATAGCCTCGAATTACCCCATTGTGACACATCTAATCCGAAGTCTGGGGCAATCTCTCACCATGTGGATGGTATCTTTCACACTCAAAGCGACCTCTCAGCTGATGTGGCTTATGGAAGTTTTCTGGTACGGGTACTCTGACCCATGGATATCTGAAACATCACGTTTGAAGCCTAAAGTGCAAATTTAATTGGCTAACCCACAAAACCTCTACCATGACGTACCCTACCTCCATAATAGGGATTAGTAATCCTCCAGCGTCGACGGAGGCCTATTAGCCTCCCCGTCATCTCTCTCCTGGCCCCCGCATAACCTCTAATCCGGTGAGCTATCTTCTATCCACCTACTGAAACAAGAACATCCCAATCTCCAACTCTCGAGCCAATGTTTGAATTCGGATACCATAAGTAGGCCCTCAATGAACCTGCAGACTCGCTCCCTATTGTAGGACAACCAAAATCAGGTGCATGACAGTACAACATCACTAAATCTAATGGCCCGTACTCAAAACACCTCCATAGTGCCCTGACGCATTGCCCGAACTCTGTGACGCCATGCATACCGAAGGGTCTAGGAACAAATTCCCCCAAAAAATCTCTAAAGAACTTAGTCCAAGTGAGTCGGCACTGCATCCGCTGGGCCTACCCTTCCTCATAACCTACCACCACTGATTATGCTGCTCCAGATAAACGAAACGTTAGTAAAAGAACCTCGCGCCGTCTCCACAATACCATGTGTGTGGGAGGAATACGGTAGCACTTCTCTAGAAAACCACTAAACATCCCTCCTAGCTAGGGCCACTATAAGCTAGGAGTATGATACTTCTTGAACCCTCTCAAGTCTCCTGCTGCTGCCTCCTCTCAGATTGCCCCTAGCCTGACCTCAGGCTGAATCGCGAATAACAGGTTGTGCTGGCATGACACCCGAACCTGACCAATGTTAGACCCGCTACTCTGGCGAGTATGGGCGGGGAGTCTAGATCCTTCCCCTGAGTCTTTGAAGTAAGCTGGTGCCAACCAGACTCAATCCCGCGCTGAGTCAAATGTACCAAACATCATAGCTCAGGAACTGCGCTGGAGTGTCATACCCCCAAAACCTCGAAAGAGGCATGGGCCGGCACCCGGTGCCATACTCGGCCTGAGCGTACCGCTTTGTAACTGTGAACTCTAGAGGGGTAACCCTCAAATTAGGCCCATGAGGCCATATTCTGAATCGTTTGAAAATAACCTCTCTCATCTATGGGTAAACATACCCAACAGTTGATATATATAACTATGCAAGCTGACGAAGCCGCCATGAACATCTACTGATATATATATATATATATATATATATATATATATATATATATATATATATATATGTATGTATATGTATATGTATATATATATATAGGACTCGTCTACAAGCCTCTTGAGATAATTGAACTGTACCATGGTCGGGACAGGGCCTCGACCTACCCATCAAACCTGTATATATAAAATGGACTCCAAGGTCTAGACCTGGTAACTCTGAAGAAGTGGAGCTTGCCAACCAAGCTGATGTTTGGCTCTGTCTGTTGGAAGGTCCTGTCCAACTATCAATGAGGACCTGCAGGCATGAAATGCAGAGCCCCCGGCAAAAGGGACGTCAGTACGAAATAATGTACCGAGTATGTGAGGAAATAGAATAACTGAAAGCTGAAACTGAACTGATAATATAATAACTGAAAGTAATTGGGAGTCAAAGATAATCTTAAGATATACTTACCTGCTGATACTGACTCAACTCTCTCAATATAGTAACTAAAATAGTTGGACGGCCTTAAAAGGCTCGGTATGTGTAACTGCTCTGCCGTAGTAGGCTCGCTCATAGGCGCTCGACCATACTAGGCTCTGTATCTCGACCATGCTGGGCTCGCTCATAGGCCCTCGGCTATAGTAGGGTCGGTATATAACTTACCATCTGATCAGAGGTTGTCCAATAGGGGCCTGCCCATCGATTATAGCTCGATGGTGGTGAAAATACTGTAATACTGTATATATATAGACCCTCTGCTCTCTTGACTGAAAGAGGACAATATTTAACTGAATATAAAGTCCTAATAAGGAAAAATACTTTAATTTATGAGACTAGAATAATGTACATAAGTTCAGGAATACGAACTTCTCTTTATGCCTTGTTATCAAACTCATGTAGTTACGAGATCATGCCAAAATGAAGGAAGGGCTTAGCCATAACATACTTGAGCCGATTCTCTTGACAATATCTTTAACATACGTCAATTGCGACAACACGTTACTGCAGATGGAAGTAAGGAAAAATCCGTATGATATTCTTAAGAAAGATTGCACCGTACTCCCTTAGAATCGCAAATCCCACGTTGCTATAGTATTAAGTAGTCTTTGTATGAAAGATTGAAGCCACTTCACGTTGCTAATGCAAATCAACATCTTTGCTGAAGCTTTCTCTCTTAAATTAGTAGAGATGAGAAAATCATTTTGGTGAATTTAGAGAGCTTATTTTTATCCTTTAGGGGTGGGCCCCACTAGGATGACTCATCCTTGCCTAAAAGCCCCTAATTAGGTCACCTTACAAAACCAGCAACAATCAATAGATGTACAATATCCCAAATCCGGTAGTACAAGTTATAAGCTCTACTGAGTTTACTAGAAAATCTCTAAGTAAAACTGTTCCGAAATAGAAATTAACAGTACAAAATAAACTTCACAAGGTAACCCCGAGGCATGCGAATGCGACATCAGGTATACCTTGAGTCTCCACAACAATACTCGATCAGCTAGCTAATGACCAACACGCTACCACAGTACTACCTAGTAAGTATCAAGACTAACCTCGGTGGAGTAGTGACGAGGAACAGTCAAGACACCTACTAGACATAATAACCTGTACAAGTATGGATATAAAACTAACAGGGAATAATATAAAGCTAAACATGGTAAGAATAATGTTACAATACCTGCATTAAGAACTAGAAACAACAATTAACAACAAGGAGCAACATGTAATAATGTCGTAAAGTATGCAAAATACAGTTAAATTCCGATGAACCCAAGTAAGGGAGAACAAGTAACAACCTAATAAACAATCGCTTTCACACAAGGTTTATACAAGAAATTCCCCGAGGTACCATACCTCATATTCACAAATCACGGGTTCAGCATCATGAAACCTAATCACTTGGCATCTTATGCCCACATTACATATCACAACCGCATGGAAAACTCACGTGATACACAGACAACTAACGTGCCAATACCGTTAATACCTCATAACTGCATGGACAACTCACGTGCCAATACTGTTAATACCTCATAACTGCACGAACAACTCACGTGCTAAGAAAGTAACAGTTTTCCACATCCGTACGGATAACTCACGTGCTAGCTGTAACAATATCTCATATGAGCACGGACAACTCAAGTTCAAACGGTGTAACTCACGCACAGAAGGCAGGTATACAAGAATACATGTAAACGATCAATAAACATCAAGGTTCATCTTCTAGGACTGATATGAATGAGTAATTATGGTGTATGCTTGTGCAAGTGTTCTATCACAACTCGAGCCAACAAGTAAGTTCAGAGACAACGAATGGCACGTAGGAAACAACACAACAAAACCGTATTATGCATGGCTCACACAAGGTAGGCACATCACTACACAAATATCATCAATAACGATGCCCCCAGGCCATCACAAATCATCCCGACATAGCCCCCTTTGTCTCACCGCGTACACAACAATAAGGTAAATGCCCGCCTTGTCTCGCCACATGCGTATAATAATATTCCCACCTTGTCTCGCCATATGCGCAAACCCACATATATAGACCGCCTTGTCACGCCGCATGTGCAAATATCGATAATAACTATAGCACATACAACTCACGTGCAAACACCCCGACAAATCCTCTTAACAACATCACGTGTGCCAAAAACATAACAACACAATATAACCACTCGCACCACATGTGCCTCTATGCCACAACATTTTCTTACAAACAAGTCCAATATCACAACCACACATAACCCTCGGTGCAACAACATTGAATACAATAACAATAACAATAACTCGGGAGTACATCAAGTAAATTAACACAAGAATTACAAACACATAATGAAATGGGTGAACGAGATCACAATGAAAGACATAACAAGTAATAATGGTTTCAAATAAGAATAACTGGACAATGAAACGGGTGAACGTACACACTCATTACCTCGTGTACACGTATTTCAAAAAGTTCAAATAGTGCAAACAAACCAATCCCTACGGGGTAGTTTCCCCCACATAATGTTAGGCAAGATACGTACCTCAAAAGTCCTCAATCAATACTCTAAAACAACCTTCCCTTTACAATTCACTTCAGCTCAAATCTAACCAAAATCAACTTAATAACATCAAATAATGCAAGTGAAATCAATTGCAAAAAAATAAAGATATGATCTTTACACAATTCCACGAAAGCCAACAATGTCAACCCCAAGCATGCCCGGTCAAATCCCGGGTCCAAGGGTAGATTCCGACTACCCATACCCCACGAGTCCATATATGTTTTTTGTTTCAAAATCCGAGTCCAAATCGACTCTCAAAACTCAAATTCTCATTTTTCAAAACACAGAAAAAGTTTCTCAAAATTTTACTTTGATTCTCATAATTTTGATGTTGAAACTCACATATAATAATTTAAAATAGTTGGAAATTAAACAAAATCACTTACCCAATTATTGTAGATTAAAATACCTCTTCAAAATAGCCTCTTACCAAGTCTAAGGTTTAAAGATGTGAAAAAGAGGCTAAAGTCCCATCCCTCAGCTTTTATGTCCAGTCGCAAGTGTTGCAAATGCGACCTGGGGTTCGCAAATGCGAGGAATTTATCGCAAAAGCGAAACCCCTCCCATCGCAAATGCGAACCAGCTCACCCAGGATACCCCATCGCAAATGCGAACCTAGCAGACTCCTTACCAAATCTTGAAATTGCGGTCAATATCTAGCAAATGCGTTACCTGAAGCACCTGTACAAAAACCAGCAATGATAAAATCCTTCAAATCACTCTGATACGCATCCGAAGCTTACCTCAGCCCTCGGAGCTCCAAACCAAACATCAACACAAGTCTAAAAGCATCAAACAAACTCGCTCGCGCGATCAAATCATCAAAATAACATCTGAAAACATGAATCGGACCTCGAAAACATATGAAATCAACATGAAACTCAAGAACTTCTGAAAACACAACCGCACATCCGATTCCTATCAAATCAACTCGGAATGATGCCAAACTTTGCGGACAATTTTCAAATGAAAAAACGTACCTACTATTGAAACAGAAATCGAAACACGGTAGCTATGGAGTTAACCCACGGTCAAACTTATCAAAATTCTATACCTTTAAATTGCCCACTTTCGGCAAAACAACACAAATCAACCTACGGACTTTCGAATTCGATTCCAGGCATACGCTCAAGTCCAAAATCACGATACAAACATATCAGAGGCATCAAAACACCATTCCGGTGTTGTTTCCACAAAAGTCAAACCACGGTCAATATTTTTTAACTTAAGCTTCTAAAGTGAGAAGTACTCATCCAAATTCATCCTGAAACATCCGAAAATCGAATCCGACCATGCACGCAAGTTATAATACACAATATGAAGTCATTTATGACCTCGAACCATTAAAACGAACCTTGAAGCTCAAACCAACCGGTCAGGTTGTTACAGTACATCACTTATCTTTCAAAATTGATAAGCTTTTAAAACATTGCATAAGGTAAGCCACATATTTTAAGCACTAACTAAGTAGATGTAGACATCTGATTTCTCTGAACCTAGTCTAAATCCTATGGGACTACCTTAGGTAGATTCTAGGAGGTGCCTAACACCTTCACCGTCGAAGAAGAACCCTTACTCAAAATCTCACTGGTTAGAAGACTAATAGGATTATTGCCTTAATAATTAAATAGGTACTCTAATATATCTTTAAATATTAGGTGGCGACTCTCTTTTATCATCAACAAGGAAACCATTAGTTGAACTTATTTTGACTCGTGCAAAATAGGGTGCAATAACATGGCGACTCTGTTGGGGATACACTTAGGTTCTGACCTTAGCAGATTTAGACTATACCTACATTTTAGGAATATTTGTTTATATACTGCTTTAATTGTGCTTAATTTGCAAATATGTGCTTACGTGCTTTACTCATTCATCTTGTACTTATCTGCTCACTTTAATGTTATCATTGACGACCCACTATCAGCTACCGTTTTACATATGTTGTCATCACAGTCTTTCCTATCGAGTCTTGGCCGTACACTATCACACACAATGGCACGTGAGGGTTGTCTTTTACACCTCTCTGAACCATCTTTCAAAATTGTTGTTTCATAGAATGGCTTTGTCTGGTCAACTGACATAACTTCTTGCAGTATTCAATTAAAATCTGAAGCTAGGACACACTCCACTCTAGCAAACATAGGTCATACTGCATATACCATAGGTGAGTTGGTCCTTGGCATCGACACACTGTTAGGAAAGCCACCCTAATGTCAACGGGTCATGCACCCAACGACATGACTTTTTGTGGAACGACGAGCCAATCATGATGAGACACTAAAGATCCGGTGCAAACACTTAACAAACCCTTTTCTACCCTCTTTAGAAATGGAAATCAACCAGGACATCCCCCAAATCAATATGGTCATGGGAGTGCCGCATAAGTTGAAGCAATGGTGGAAGAACATCCACCGAGAGCATAGAGATGAAATCAGGACACACATAAGAGCATTGACTGCCTTACTGAATATTGGGGCTGATAGGGTGCTTACCCGTTTACTGATAGAATTTTGGGATCTGGCCAAAGTGGTTTTCAAGTTCACTGACAGTGAATTGGTGACAATGTTTGAAAAAGTTACCAGTTTCACAAAGCTGCCTTTTACCGGGAGAAGTCCAATACTACCGGTCACCATGCCCAGCTACGGGTTTCTCGATGCTTTGGGTTTGGCAGGTAGTCGGAGTTTGAGGAACATTGAAGAAGGATGGGTAAGCCTAGACCAATTGTTTGACAAGTTTGGACATCGAGAGAGCTACAAATGGTACCTAGGAGAGTTTCAGTGTGATCAAGATACCTGGGAAAGTCTCCGCCCCATAGCCTTCTCTTTTGCGCTGCTAGGATTGCTGGTCTTCCCTCAAAGGAGAGGACGGATCAACATCAACTTGCTACCCGTGGTCTTGGAAACATTCTGGGGTAACCTCCAAGCCACCTTGGTGCCTATGATATTGGAAATTCTCAAAGCACTGTCTTTATGTTCCTAGGGATAAAATTTCTTTAAGGGCTGCAACCTGTTACTCCAAATATGGGCCACGAAGCACTTCTTTCAATGAGAAGCCACGGTTGATTACTTTGTAGGTTTTAGCAATATGATTCGGAGTCACAATGAGAGAATGAGGCACTGGGTCTCCCTGCACGGACATAAAGAATGGAGAGAGATCCTGACAAACTTGAGCGAAGAATGGATAAATTGGAAGCTTTCGTGGCTGAGCGGCAGGTCAATTCTTAGGACCCCCCAAAAGTATTTCATCGAGCTGATAGGCCTCGAAGGCATTCAGCCATATGCACCCCTGTGAGTTCTCAGGCAGTTTGGTTTGGTCCAGCATGTATCCCTTTGGACGAGAACGGCTCTGTATGAAGATGAGTACAATGGGAAGATCCCGATCCCAAGGATAAGAAGACTTCAGGAGGAGTGGAATGATATGGTTATGATGTTGATGGGTTAGAATTCGTGGAGAACTCCAAAATACTATGTCTGGATCAATGAGGATGATGAGTTGGCCCGACCAAGCAGAGCAGGAATAGCATGGCTGGAAGATGCAGCGGCAGCCTTGCAAATCTATCATGAGATTTTGTCTCACTACCTTGTGACCACCTCCATGCACCGTCAAGTGGTTCCAGGGTCAGTTCATCATATGCTGCCACCTCCATAGGATGATGATCGAGTGGTCGAGTGTATACAAATTGAATCTGAGACAGAACCAGAAGAAAATCCTAAAGAGAAGACGGAGTACAATGATGAAGAAGAAGGAGAGGAATTTGAAGAAGACCTAGAAGGGGAACCGAAAGAGGGAGAAGATATGGGAGATGATTCAGGGGAGGCTACTAGCGGCTGGTTGATTTCTCCCTTTTTTTCTATCTTGCATCCTTTATCCCGTACTCTTTTCATTTTCCTAAGGGCAAGCCTATTGAGCCCATGTAATCTTATGGATGTTGGAAAAACAATGTGGTAATTCTTGTTCCCGCCTATTACAATCCAAATATTATTAATGAAAAAGAATCCAAAGTTTGCTTCGGAGCTAAACGTGTCAAATCTAATTGTCTGTCAAATATTCGTGACGTAGGCCCACCTCCGGTAAAGAGAGGTCCCTCACACATTAGTAAATGCACTTACTTGAATACGAGAACTAATTCCTCAATGTGCTCATATTTGTGCAAACACTGAAACTGACTTCTATTTTTCTTTTCTTTTCTTTTCTTTTCAGTTCTTGCATTACTTTATTATTATCCCCAAAAGAAGAGTTTGGTTTGTGTTGACCCGAAAACTGGCGGAACCACTATACAACTTGAGATAAAAAGGCAAGATGTCTGTGACAGATGACCGATCGAACGCGCTTTGGTAATAGCTAAAAGCCCGGGGCAATCGGGAGAAAAGGATGATACTCGGAACGACGAATATGTTGCTAGGATGGCACAAGAGATGGAATCATTGAGAGAGGAAGTACAACACATTGGGGAATTGGCGCATCTGGCCTTGATGACACTCCTATAACCACCCCACTTTCCTTCACTAGATTTGATCCCCGATCACTTTTTTTCAACTACCCGCCAATCAAACAATACCCTGACTTTAGTCACTACAACCCAGATTGTACCCCTAGTAACCCTTGAAAACCCACCAAATTCTCCCATACATACCCCTTATGTACCAAATTATATTCAGACACCGCAAAACCACCAGTCGCTACAAACACGGTTCATACCCCTCCTCGCGATGGCGTCACCTTCACCAACAATCAAAACCAGCACATACCGATGCACATGAGTGATATGTTCCACTCGTATATGCCGCTTCGAAACCCACTTTCTTAGCACCCGTCATGGTCAGGTTTCCTTATGAAGTTGATCAATATGCCAAAATGGAGAGGGAGGCTAAGTATAAAGAGGAAGAGTTAGTATCCAGATAGTTGCGAGCATTAAGGAAACAAAAAAAGAACCTTCATATCGCTCGAGGGAGTGAGAATCTATGTTACAAGCATTTGTGTATACACCCTGATGTGGACATGTCGGTAGGATACAAGCCTCCGAAGTTTGACATCTTTTACGGGGTAGATGACCCCCATGCACACTTGAGAGCCTACTGCGATAAGCTAGTTGGAGTAGGAAGGAATGAAAAATTAAGTATGAAGCTATTTATAAGAATTCTGACAGGAGAAGCACTTACTTGGTACACCCGCCAGGATCCCATAAACTGGAGAGAATGACAGGATATGGCAGGAGACTTCATGAACTATTCCGGTTCAATACATAAATTACCCCAGATAGGTTTGCCATGTTAAATTTGCAGAAGAAACCGTCAGAATCGTTTCGGGAGTATGCATGTCATTGGAGGTCAGGGGCTGCCATGACCTAGCCCCCGCTAGATGACAATAAGCTGACCAAATACTTCATCAGGGTTCAAGTAGGGATCTACTTTAAAAAGATGATGGTCATGATGGGGCAGAAGTTCCTTGAACTTGTTAAAATGGGAGACTTTTTGGAGGAAGGGATTATGTCAGGGAAGATACAATCCATGGCCACGTTGTAAGCAGCTAGCAAGGCAATTCAGTCTGGTTTGATAAGTAGTGGAAAGAAGAAGAAAGAAGAGGTATCAGCAATCATTCCCTATTACCAGTCCAATTCACCCCATGGAAACAACTCTTACTCTCTGAACACCCATCCTTCGTATCAACCTACTTATGCTCCGATATATAACAACAACCATACTATAACCCCAACCTCAATATAACTCACCTCTTTCTCACATAAATCCAAATCGACCATGACTATACGCTCAAGTTTAGACCACCACCCATCAATATTGACCCACATATGCACCCCGACCTCGCCCAAATTTTGAAGAAAGAGGTACCAGAAACTACATCCCAATTGCTGAACCTATGGCTCAATTAATCGAAAGATTGAGGAGAGTCAGTTTGTTACATCCGATAGAAGGAAGGATTCTTGAGCATCCTTCAAATACTTTGATCATACCAAATGGTGTGTCTACCATGCATATCTGGACATGATACCGATGATTTCTTCATACTGAAGAATGAAATTGAGTCGCTGATCAAAAGTGGAGCCATTCAGTGCACCCCAACTCTACCCAATGTGAACTGTAACCCCCTGCCAAACGAACGGAATCAAGGAGCTAATATGATCACCCTGGATGAAGAGTATGACTTGAAAGGAACCATCATCACAATAGGATATACTGAGGTTGCAAGGTTTCCACCCCGAAGGACTCTAATGATCACCGTACAGTTAAAACCTCCAGTGATGGTCCAGACACACCAGGAGCAGTCCACCACCATTATCAGCAATGAAAAGGATCAGATATACAAGGTAGTCCCGTGGACATATCAGTAGAAAGGGAAAGGCAAGATGACGGATTCTGTAGCTAGGGGTGTTCGCCAAAAATCGAAAAACGGAACCACACCAAACCGAGAAAAATAAACCAAAATATGTTGGCTTAACTTGGTTTGGTTTCTTATTTTAAAAAACCGACAAAATTTGGTTTCCTTCTGATTTTATACAAACAAAAATTGAAAAAAAAATGAACCAAACCGATCATATCGGTACCTATTTTAAAAATTATATATATATATATATATATATATTAAATTTTCTTTACAGTATAACATTTTACACTCTTGGGCCTAACCTTTGCAATATTCCTTTAGCTGCAATGGGCCTATGTCAATTTGGTATGTTCAGACAAAAGGCCTTTAATTTCTTAGGGTTTATTTGATTCTCTTTCACCCTTTCACATCAGAAAATACGCAGCTTTCCAGGCCAAACAAAATTCTCTCCTCTCTCCCTCTAAAATTCTCTATATTGTACACAACAACAGAGTGATCTACTCAAAATTCTTCAAGAAATTTGTTTTTATGATTTGAATAGCGACCGATGGCAACCACAACTATGAGTAATGAGCAGGTTTTTGCTTTTCTTTTTGGTCTTAACCCCAACTAGTTATCATTTTTTTAATGGATAATTTGGAAAAAATTTATATGAAATTGTAAAGTATTTTTGTATCACTTCTGTAGGTCTTTTTGTTCTTGACCACTGTTTGCATGTTTCGTCTCTCTTAGCAGATGGAAATAAAACCTTTAGAAGCCGAGGTTCAGGAAATTCCTCAACTTGAAGGCAACAGTACTCCAGTTGTTGATTCAAGTGTTCCTACTCCTCCTAAAAAGCATAAAAGAGCAGCACCTTCTGAAAATGATTCTGGCCTTGGGAGTGAAACATCAGACATTTGGAAATACTTTTCCAAATTCGTTGATAATGATGGTAAGCATAAGTCAAAATGTAGTTTCTGTGCTAAAACTTTTGCTTCCGATACTAAGAAAAATGGTACTACTACATTATGAACCATTTGAATATTGTTTGTAAGAAATGCCCTTTTAGATTCATTGATAGAACACAGCCGACACTCAGGTCTTACCCAATTAAAGGAAGCGGACAAGGAGGTAGTGTTGGTACTAGTAAACTGGAAAGAGTTGTGTATAATGTCGATGAAGTAAGAAGGGCTATTGCTGAATTCGTGATGATTGATGAACAACCATTTAAAGTCGTCGAGGGGGAATGTTTTAAAAGATTAATGTCAATTGTTGTGCCTAATTTTGAGTTATCCTCTCGTTTGACTGTTGCTAGGCAATGTTTAAAAATTTATCATGAGGAAAAAGAAAAGCTTATAAAGCATATTCAAAATTAACATGTATGTCTCACTAGTGATACGTGGACATCGCTCAAAAACCTAACTTACGCGGTTATAACTGCCTACTGGATTGATGATAATTGGAACTTGCAAAAAAAAAAATTTGAACTTTTTTCAAGTTCTAGATCATAAGGGTGAAACAATTGCAAAGGGTATTGAGGTTTGTTTGTTAGATTGGGGAATTGAAAATCTATTCACTGTGACCCTAGATAATGCAAGTGCTAATGATGCAACAATTAGACACTTGAAAGGGAGGATTGAGGATTGGAAAGGAATCGTCGTGGGAAATGACTTTCTACATGTTAGATGTAATGCTCACATTTTGAATTTAATTATAAAAGAAGGATTAAGTGATCATATTGAGTCTATTTCTCGGGTCAGAAATATTGTGAAGTATGTTAAGTCTTCTTCTGCAAGATTAGCTTCCTTTAAATCAACTGTTGAAAAGGTAAAGATTGATAGCCATGGCCATTTGAGTTTAGATGTTGAAACCAGGTGGAACTCAACTTATATGATGTTAAGTATAGCTATAAAATTTGAGAAGGCCATTTCAAGAATGTATATTGATGATCACAAGTATCAAAAGTATTGTCTAGATATGATTAGAAAAGCAGTGCACCCAAGTGGGGTTGACTGGAAGAAGGTAAAAGTTCTTACAAAGTTTCTTGACATTTTTTACCAGATTACTTTGAAATTTTCAGGAACTTTGTGTGTTACTTCAAATTCTTTCTTTCATGAGCTTTTTAATCTTCTTAACTTTATTGCCAAAAATTCCGAAGGTGATGATCTAGTTATGATTGATATGGATATTAAGATGAAACTCAAGTTTGATAAATATTGGGGTGACTTTGATAATATGAATATCTTATTATTTGTCGCTGTTGTGTTGGATCCTCGATATAAGATGAGGTATGTGAAGTTCATTTTGCTAAATCTTATGGTACTATGGCGAGAAATTTGAGATCAGACAAAGTGATGGATACTCTATCTCGCTTGTATAATTGCTATAAAGATTCTTCTGCTAAAAATTCTGATGAGATTTTGGGAGGTCAAGTTAGTACGATGAGTGAAGGTGATACTGGAGAGATATGGCAATCGCAGTTGGAAAAATATTTGCAAGAGCAAGATAATGAAGGAAGTAAGACTGATCTTGAGAGGTATTTGACAGATGATTTCGAGTTGGCCAAAGATTTTAATATCTTGTCTTGGTGGAAAGATGCAAGTAAAAGGTATCCAATTGTTTCTAGGATTGCAAGAGATATTCTTGCAATTCATATTTTTACTGTTGCATCTGAATCGGCTTTTAGTACTGCTGGGATGATTCTTGATTCATATCGAAGTTCTTTATCGCCAAAGACGGTAGAAGCTCTAATTTGCACTCAACAATGGCTCAGGTCAACTCCCAAAGAATGCAACATTAAAGATATTTTAGAAGAAATCCAAAAACTTGAAATAGTTGAAAAAGCTAATTTTATACATTTAACTCATTATGAATATATTTATATTTGTTAATTACTTAATGCGCAATATTTTTATTTTTTTTTATCTTTCAGAATACCCGACAATGTTTTGAGCATTGATTAGATCGGATGATGGAACTGGCTTCAACCATATTCTTGTTGCTTGGAATTTAGATGTATTTTTTGATGTGGATGCTTTACTTTACCATATGAAAAATTATTTTATAGTATCCTATTATAATTTTATTATTGTAATATAAGTTTTGTGACTTTGCGATCTTCTGTTAACTTTCCAAAGTTTGGTGATAAAATAGCATTAATGTGTGTCTCTGGTGATTAGCTCCATCTTTAACTGCTAGGGCGCATTTCTTTATCCATGAGGGATTGTAGATGTGTATTTATTTGTGTAATGAAGTTTTAGGTGCACATGTTTGAATAATGAGTGATATAGAAATTGGACATACTTGTCTAATTTTTCTATGTGGCCAGAAAGGTCATATAACTTCTCTCTTTTTGCTGTACTCTTTGGCTAGAGTTCTAAAGGAGCCGAAATATTGTTATGTACTTTTTGTGAAAAGTTGGATACCTTATTTCTTTATCCAGTCATTACATTATTGATTTTCTCGTTACTAGCCATTCAACCGAAAGAAAACCCCTTTCCAGGATCCTAAAGGCCAAAACTCATGTATTCTTAAAAAAACCGACGAAAATTAAAAAAACCAAAAAACTGAAAAAAGCCCGACAAAAACCGAAACCTATAAATTTCTATTAGTTTGGTTTGATTCAACAATTTGAATAACCGATTTAATTGGTTTGTTTTTATTAAAGTAAAAACCGACCCAAACCGAACCATGAACACCCCTATCCGTAGCGGCTTATGGAATGACCAGGTCAGGGAAGTGTTATGCTCCAGAAGAGATAACCCGAGGAAATCCAGGAAGGGAACAGATTTAGAGGAGGAATATAACAGATGACGCTAAAGAATACTCCATGGAGGAGAAATTGAAGAAAACCCCTGCACATATATCGATCATGGATCTGCTGATGAGTTCTGACAGTCACAAAGACGCCTTGATGAAGGTGTTAAGTGGAGTGAGCATGCCGAGCAACACTACCAGAGAGGCATTAACAGTGACCATTGGGAGATGGTCGAGGCAAACATGATTACCTTCCGAAGAGATGAACTTCCAGTAGAGGACGTGGGTCACAACATGGCCTTACACATTACTATCAAGTATGGGGATAAAGTGGTGTCTCGAGTACTTGTCGATGGAGGATCCGTAGTCAATATCTGCCCACTCTCTACTCTACGAGAGTTGGTTATTTGATGATGCCCAACTATACCTTATAAAAAGGACTAAGCGGTCGCTGCAAATATAATCCGATTCAAGTCCGGTGTCGAATTCCACAGGGAACTAACCTATTTACTACAACTTTTAACACTGATAATGAATAGCTCAAATAATCCCCGGATGCAAGATTTTTAATGGATAATGAGTAGAATTTAGTTAACTAAGGAAAAATAACAATAAAACTAGCAATAATCTAGAATAGTATTCAATAGTAACATGGTCTAGGGTTATTGATTTCCCCAATTGTCGGATTAATTCCTGACACGTTAGCTATAATCTCGCCGTAACACTCTATAAGAAATATGAGCTCTGGGTTACCGCAATTATCTCTCAATCAATTACGATAATTTACTAGAAGCATTCTCTCGAACTACTCTAGTTAACAATTTATGCAACTCAGAATTATCCCACCAAAGCTTCGTTATCTCTAACCCTGGTTTTAAATTCAAGTAATTAATCTCTTAACTTACCCGAAAGTGGTATTATTCAATAACAATCTAACCAAGTGTTCTTTCTCAAGCAACACAAGATAACTAGACACGATTAATCAAGGGCCCTTTCAATTAATCACAAGACAACACATAGTTGAACAATCATAAAGTAAAAACGGCTCAATTATATCAAAATAGGGTCAAGACTTCATCCAACAATTGGTTTCATCAACCCTAGATGATGGGTTTAGCTACTTATGCTAATAGATAAAAATTCACTATACAAAGTCATAATCAACAACGGAATTAAAAAGAAGAAGATAAAAACTCTAAGGAAATTCTCTGTCTTTCTTCCGTGTTCTTGCCTTCAAATTCTCTCTAAAAACAGCTCTCCTTCTCTTTTGGACGGATTAGGCTTCATATAGGTTTAGGTTAGTCGCCCTAGAAATTAGATAATTGACCCTGGGTTCTTGGCTTCCGTCAGCCTGTCCGCGGCGGCGGATTGGACCGCGGACTTGGCACATGTTCTGTCCACGTCCGTGGATCTGACCGCGGAGATGACACTTGCTTTTCTTTCTCCTTTTCGACCGTGATATCCTCCGATTGGCCTTCCACGCTCCATATTGACTCCAAAATACTCTTTAGCTTCCTCCTAGCTCGGAGTGGCTCCTGCAAAATGAAAAACTCTTAATTAGAGCATTTTGTTATCTTTTAACATTCAAACATTGATAAAGTGCGGCCAAATTAGAGTGTAAATAGTATCTAAATTGCATAATTATCGTCTACTATCAACACCCCACACGTAAACCTTTGCTCGTCCTCGAGCAATCAAACCACACTCTACAGAGGCCTAACTTCCCCCAAGCGACTTCCCTAACTTGTCACACCAAGAATATTCCTCATAGATTGAGTACATTAGTGTAACTTCCACACCTCAAGAGTTGACTCCCACGAGCCACGCAATATTCCTAACCGGCTTACTTACTCTAACTCAGAGGTCCAAACTTACCTCTCCTTCATGAATCAAGTGCCTGCTCACAACAAAAGAGACTTATTCCACAATCAATAAAATGCACATACACTGAGGAACTTCAATATAAACAGAATTCACTCACCCTCAGAAATGACATTCATATGCCACAAAAGATGCACCATAGGCTCGCCCGTAGTGTACTACTCTACTAATCGAGCTCATTCAGTCTAGGATCAAGTAGCGCTTTATTTGGTTGTAATGTAGGCTGCGAGACGGGTAGGATACATTTAGATATACGAGTGGCTACACCTCCCTAAGCACTTTAATACATATACTTTAACATTTAAAACCCCACACTTATGTGGAACCATAAATCCACCTTCACTTCAATGTATATTACCCCATACTTCTTTAAGCACAATTACATGAAGAGTCACCACTTATCAAGGAATATTTTTTTTCACAACAATACAACTATTTTTTTCCTTTTCTTTCTTTTGTTTAAATTCAAGTGGCTCTTACTTTTTTCTAAACAGTGCACTTTTCTCCTTATTTCATTAGTTTCACTAAAAAGCCAAACCAACCACCCCACACTTTAACTTTTACAAAGTTCATAACAATTCAAGTGCTCATTGAGAGGTGAAACGGTTCGAATAGATGGTTAATTCAAACAAATGGGTAAGGCTTGTAGTGTGGTTGCCAATGAAACAGGATTACAGGCTCAACGGGGTTAACTACGATACATAACACATGGGTGGATGAAGTATATATATGGTTCAACAAAGAAATGCCTATATCACTTCCCAGACTAAACAAGACTACTGTTTCACTTTGCAGACACACGAGGCAAGTTCTAGGCATCAAATGTCGTGCATAGAACACAACAAGCCTCACACACACATGGCACATGACTCACTCCAGATTGGGTCATCCAACACTCTGTTAGGGTACTTGAGCCAAATTAAGAACATACAGTTTAAGGCATGCTTACAAGAGTCGACAACTGAGCCTAAGCGTCACACTAAAGTACCCGCTATATTCAAGGCATTCCAACGTTAAGAGATCCTATGCCTATTTCCGCCCATAGCCTACAAGTTCCTACTAATAATAAAAAAAAAACTAACTACACCCGGTTCAAAGGAAACCCTTGGAAAAGAACCGTGGCTTAAAGAAAAACCAAGGGGGAATTGATACAGTACTACAAAAGAAAAAAAAAATTGTGTTTTTTTTTCTTCGAGTTTAGTCCCTCAAGAAACCCGTCGAATGATATCCATCGTCAGGACAAGTCGAAACTGATTTATGCAAATAAACTACGAAATTCTACATAAAACAAACCAACAAAGTATCCCCCACCCCACGCTTAAAATGATGGCATGTCCCTATGTCATACAAAATAAAGTAATGCGAGGTAAAGGAACTTCCTTGGAAGCTCAGTCTTGATCGGAGACAGTGCCGGGGTCAAGATGACACGCCCTCCCCAGCGCACGCAGGCAACCCATGATTTTCTTCTCAGACTTCGCATTTTGGGTGGCAAGGGCATCAACTCTAGTCCCCAATTCCGTGACGGAAGTGCGCGGCCCTACCATTTCTTGTTCTAAGGCTGTCATCCGCGTACTCCGTTTGACTGCAGATGATCCTTCAACCGCGGCTACTTGTTCCCTTGGGGGTGAGGATGGCCCAACTTGTTCCTGTGGGGTTGAAGAATGTCACGCCCCAACCTCGGGAGGCGCGACCGGCGCTAGATCAAGTGAACCCAACCGAGCAAGCCTCTTCACACACTTTCTACCCAACTCATCATGAACAAGGTAACCATGTTTCCTTTTTATTTGAGCAAGGAAAGGTGGTACATTCAACAGTGTTAGTTCATTTTATATCACGAACTTAAACCGTAGTTAAATTTAGTTTCCGAAATTCCCATAGAGTTACAATTTATAGATAACATGAGTTTAGAATTACAACATAGTTCATGGACCCCTCAAACACCCATACATAACCCACACATATGTCTACGGAGCCTCTAAGGATGTAAAAAGACAAGTATGACAGTGCCGGCAACAAGGCCCCGGCTATACCTCAAGAGTAGGAGTCTACAACAAAAGATGTGCAATATAACCCCTTGAAGGAGAAAGGGGCTCACCAAGACTTCGGGAAGAGGGTACTCCGCTACACGCGATCGACACTATCTGCAATGGAGCCACCTACATTCATTTAAACAAATGTAGCGCCCCCGGCAAAAGGGACGTTAGTACCATGGAATAGTACTAGTATGTATAACTAAACACCATCTAGTTAGAAAGAACTTTCATACCAAACATAAAGAAATCACAAGAATAACTCAATAGCTTTAAACGATCACAACATTATCAATGTAGAAGAATCATGCAATTTTCACATTATGTTCCCATAGCCTTCAGTGTGGGGCGCTTCATATTGTTCATCCTTGTTCGCTATACCACCGCTAGCTTGAGCGGAGTCCGATCTCGACCCGATCAGCTAGGCTGCCTCATTTGAGACATAAACTTCAATCACAATCTCTCTCCCCTTTTTATTCGGGGTCAATATCAACACATTACCACCATGCGCGGCATGGCGTCCGATCTCGACCCGATCGGCTAGGCCGCCTTACCAAGGCGTTTCCCTTTTCCATCAATCATCTCAATTCAACCTTTGTTTCACATATTTCGTTCCATAGGCACATGGGGCCACAACTATCACATCATATATTTGGCACTAGGCCACATTTCACATCGTACCCAGTTTCAATATTAGATTTGTAATTCAAGATAATAAGTGCACACAAGAGCAATAACAATTGTAGGCATAGAGGAGACTTCACATAGATGGCACAACATATGCAACTTCGATTTCGATTTAAGGTCCAGGCTTTTCAATTCATGATCCATAATCCTTGCACCCTTTTTTTAAGTTATCAAGAATAGCATATTAATCATATTGAGATATACTTTCCACGCATATGAGGTTGCAGCACCAATTCAAGTGAAATAACAATCAGTACAACAATTCAATTTTGATCTTACCGTATTCACACAGCCACCAATAAAGCTCAATTTCTAAAAGACGGGGTTTTAGCCATACATACCTCAACCGAGCTTTCCTGAATCCTATAACATTCCGAAATGTTCGCACTTCAATCTATTTAAGCAATATAGCACAATTTAACTCATAACCAGAAAAAAGATCATAATCTAGGCTCTCTTGAGCATTTTATCGAGCATTTAGTGTTCATTAAGGCCTTATGGTTCTTTTATGCAAGATTATACTAGCCCGTTACCCATTCCTCTTTATTTATAGTTCCCCATATTCTTCAAGAACACATGCATGCAAAGCAATCCACAATCCCCCTTATCCCCATGAATTACCTCACTAATGACCCCTTGTAGCTATGTGTAAAAATAAGAGCTGAGGTGATGAAGTCTTACCTCTTGGGGAGATGGTTTAGGTCTCTCACTTGACTATCTTCAATGATCTAACAAGAATTCATGGAGTAATTTTGATGGGAAGCACTTTCTTTCTCTTAGACCTCTCTCTCTTACTCCAAAAGTGTCGAGAAATAGGCTCAAAATGAGCTATTGCACAGGATATAACGTCAGGGGGTCGGGTTTAAAATTTAGAAAGTTGGAGCCTCGACTCGGATCTGCGATCGCAAAGCTGACATGCGGTCCGCATAATGGACCGTAAAAATGCTTCCCAAAAACTGGACACACTGTTTGGGTCTACGGCCGGAATGCGGTCCGCATACACGTTCTGCGGTCGCATAATGCACCGCAGAACTGCCCTTCACAAAATACTAAGGAAATTTTTGCGACGACTATGCGGTCCGCATATTGGTTATGTGATCGCATAATCATCACATTCTGTGGCAAAGAGCCCATTCGATGGCATCCGCGCCTGCTTAAATTCACTCGACCGCATAGTTGACCTCAAAATTGACCAACACACTGACTCACTCTGCGGTGGATATACGGTCCGTATACCTGATATGCGACCGCATTCTCGACCGCATAATTGCACTTTTCTGAAAAACTTTAATTCTTGAATTTTAATGCATAGATCAGTACACCTAATCCTAACGTGGCACTACGAGATTCGGGTTTTGAGTGGAAATTTTTCACGGGGCCTTACAAAGAAGGCCCAACTTCCTCCTCCTCTTCATCGCTCTCCTCTGACGCCTCAGAATCATCACTATCAGGTGAACCGGGTGCCACCGTGTTTTTCCCAGTGGTCACTTTGGATGCCCGGAACTTTGTTTCTTTCTTCACCTTGCCATCCACATTGGGGTTCTGTGGCACCCCTACGGCCCGACACAACCTAGTGATCAGGGATGGGAAGAAGAACCCATACCTCCTCAGCGTTGAACGGATGAACATCTCAGATTGAATAACCTTGGCCACATCAAAATCATGGTCATTCACGAAGCACCAGATCAAAGTAGCTCTCAGACCATTTACCTAAGTGGTGTTGTGGGACGGCAGCAATCGACTATTGATGATGTACAACCAACACTTTCCTGCAAAGGTGAGTGAGGCTGAGTGCAACTTCGATCCCGGTACAATCCACACTACCTCTTTGTCTGGTACACAGATAGTTCTGAAAAACAATTGCCAGTTTGTTGGTTCTCGCTGGTAAGTATCATAGTAATCCACCTCCCCAGTGAATACAGGCAAGAGATACACTCTCCTGATGGCTTCAATCGAGGCATTCACCCTTATTTGTCGCACAGTGCAGATGTGATCCTCATGTTTAGAACAGTTGGCGTAGAATTCCCTAACAAAGCATCAAGTTACCGTCCTCCGGCTCTTCGAAGAAGATGTCTAGCCTGCGCCTAATCAACTCCCTATACATATTGGGGCACTCAGCCTGGAGGGATCCCATGTCAACTCCCCTTTCCTGTACAGTCTTTCTAATAGCCTTCCAACTGAAACGGTCTTGGGCAGCACTGGAGACAAACTTGGTGCGATCAAACTGAGCTGAACTGTCCGGTGCCCGTGCCCGGGATGAGCCTCCATGACCACTTGATGAGGCACCGGTAGTGCGTCTCTTCTTTGAAGATCTCATGGTACCTACACAACAACCACCACTATCAATAATTGGCGGAATATGTGAGCCAAGGGCGGTTACTCAGACTTCACCCACACCATTGGCCACAATTAATACTAAAAAAAACTCATTGTGGCAATTTAACAAACACCTACTATGCATATGCCCCCCAGTGTACCCAAAGACTCAATTAAACTTCCATCTTTCACAACTTAACAATGTCTTCCCCAGCCCAACCAAATCTAATATCCTCACATGCCAACATATATACAAACAATCGAAAACAAAGATAAAAGTACCAATAACTTCTACTATCTTACACTTACAGTAGAAGAAAAAAGAATGAAAAAAAATTGAAAAGAACTATAAAAAAAAAAGTAGAAGCATGTTACTTACTTGAACATCTTGTGAGAATGGGGTTTGGGTAGTGGTTAAGTAGAGAAGAGGGAGAAGGAGCGGAGATTTGGTGAAGTAAAAAAATATTGGAGAGAAGAAGGGGGAGGGAATCGCTGTTTTTGATTTGGGGAAGGGGGAGGGTTTTAGATTGTTTTTGTTAAGGGGGAGGGAAAAGAAGTGGGGGAGTGGGCGGATGGGGGGGGGGGGCTAAAAAAACAAACTAATTAAAAAGCGAATAAGACAAAAGAAAAGAAAAGAAAAAATAAAATAAAAAAATTATTCTAATGAACAAGAACGGCGCCAGATCCGCGGTCACGTCCGCGGCCACGGACAGAGCTTATGCAAAATCCGCGGTTAATCCGCAGTCAGATGCGCGGCCACGGATTAACCATCCTGAATTTTTTTTTGCTTTTTGCACTTTCGCCTATCTCCGGGATAATTTTGTCACCCCGAGTCCTTCTGCTACGCATACTTTTGTTCCTGCACTTTAGTAGATCAATCGATATTGTTAACGTTCAGTTACAAAAATAAGAACAAAGAAAAATAATGGGTTGCCTCCCAAAAAGTGCCTAATTTAACGTTGCGGTGTCGCGCCCCCTTTTTCTCACGAAATCGGGTTTCGACATTTCCGGGACAACTCCTTTCCTTTTGGGATGGGGTAAGGGATTTGAAGAGTCGCCACCTAACGGATTAAGGTGCGTTAGGGCACCTAAAGCCATTAACTCATATAACTAGTTTACATCACCAGAGATCGGGTAAGGGCTCGAAATTACCTTGAGGGGAAGGTGTTAGGCACCCCTCGACGTCCAAAACGGTGGGTCCCGGCCGAACTTAAATTAAGTGAATTAGTCTTATGAAACAATTTAGACAAATAGATATTACTTTAAAACAGGGATCAAAGGGGTCCTAGGTTTTTTAGCCTATAGGATCATTTCCATGCAATACTTGGTAACTTTCCCCAAGTTGGGGTGCTAGACATAGCATTAGCGCACGGGTCATCATTTTCTTTACTACCCAATTACTATCTTTCAGTTGTTACCTAAGCGTTCTAGTAGCTTCTAACTCGTGCCTTATGCGTGCACTACCCGTCCCTTTTCTATGGTCCTGGAGGTGTTTAGGACCTCTATTTAGGGTGGTTCAAGACTGACCTATGTTGCTTAAATGATGAAAAACTAGGCGACAAACAAAATTCAAATAGGACTATCATGTAAGGAGCAGATAAAGGCTCATGTTAACCTCCACAAATAGACAACAAATGCACGCAATTAAACAGACAACTTTATTGATTTAGGATCCTATAGGCAGGATATCTAGATGAGCAGAAAAAGAATATAAAAAAGCAACTTATTAAAACGAGCATTGGGACCTACGGGCTTGCCTACTGATTTGATTAAGTTCTGAATCTGGGCATGTTTCAAGCAGCACGAGATCACAGTTTTTGGCCCAGGATTCTTATTAAACCTACAGGTTTTCCTACTGATAACCAGAACAGAATCCTATAGGCATGATGTCTAAAGGTTGATTAAAGACCTACAACATGATTTCTATGTGAATTACTAATTTTTAACTCATGAAAACAGGTTTTATCTCTTTAGATCCTATAGGCATATTTTTTCTAATTCGCGGAATCAATTAACCCCTATAGACATGGTTTCGAGGTGTCAAAACTGATCTGCTTATCTCCTATCGGCATGATATTAAGTTGAAACTGATTTTTACCTCCTATAGGCATGATATCTAAGTTAAAACTGATTTTTTACCTCCTATTGACATGATATCTAAGTTGACACTGATTTTCACTTCCTATAGGCATGATATCTATTAATCGTACGTGGGCAGAATTTTAAACAACTTGCCAGGAAGGTTATTATTCAAACAGATAGGATCCTATAGACATGGTTACTAATGCATTAAAATGCGTGCATGGATCCTATGGACAGGGTTTCTAGCATGCGAGTGAAGTACAGAATAAAGCAATCAGAAAGTCCTATAGGCCTGATCACTAAACAAGTAGTAACATTTACATAATCATCGATAAGCCTACAGGCAGGATTTCTACCCGAGTTTCAGGCAAAGATATAGAAAAAAACTCCCCTAGCTTTTACTAATAAACCCCGGATCTGCTTATTACAAAGATTATTACAGCCCAAAATGAATAAATAACAGTATCCATTACACAATAGGGAGCCTTAGCAGGCCATATATAAACCTGGGAGCCAGGCCTTCAAACACAATAGCTTTGAAACAATAGCAGCGATACACAATACCTTAAAACAGGCTTCCAGTGTGTCAAAGTACCCAAAGAGCCTCAGGGACCCCGGGTAATACTCACACTAGAACCACACACTCAACACAGAATTCATATGAGACTGGAAAACCAGCCCCAATGTGTCAGAGTTCAAAGGAGTCTCAGGGACCCTAGGCAGTGCTCACACTGGGGGTGGTAGGAACCTAGGTAACTAAGAATTGGAGTTTGAAAACCAGTACATAGGGGGGTAGGGGGACAGTTTTAGAAAATAGTTTGATTTTTTTAGGAGCAAACAGATTCAAATTACAGGACTGCAAACATAATTTCACTTAAAACAAACAGAAATCATGCCGAAATCTCAAACTAATAAGCACAGAGGGTTGAATAGGGTAACAAAGACTAAAGAATACCAATTGAGAAAGCAGTAACAGAAAAATATGCTGAGGTCGAAATAAACTATAAGACAGAATGAGATAACAGGAACTGAAACATGCCAATTGAGAATGGAGTAAACAGGAATCATAGATCACACAGAAACATGCTGAGGTTTGAAGTAAACTAACCACATAAGCACAGGGCATAAAATAGGATAACAGGAGTTAACACATACCAGTTAGGAAGAAAATAAACAGGAATGTAATGGCAATTTGAATCCAAAGAGTTGAGCCTTGGCTTCCAGCCGGCTAAATAGTGCAGAATCAGTGTAGTCACACAGAGAGATAACTTAAATCCATTTGAAGGAAAGCCGAGAGCTTTTGAGTTACAAACTGAAGCAATTATAAGAGTGTGTAAGTGTGAGTGTAAGTCTGTAAGCGTGAGCGTGTGTGTCTTAAAATCAGAGTAATGAAAGGTTTTTTTAGCATACAGTAGAGTAAAACCAAATAAGGTAGGAGAATCAATGGCACACAAATAAGGCAAAGAGATCAGTTAATCAGTCAATTAGGGGTAACAGGAATCAATTAATAGACAGAATCACAGAAGTATCACTTAAATTAGCACGGAATAAATCAGCAGTCAAGATTGAGGTCTAAATGAGGTAAGTAGTAAGTCCAGAGATCAATTAAAAGTCAGTTCTAATAATCAAAGTACAGAAACCAGGCTAGCAAAGGAATTAAGGAAAGTAGTACCAATTATGAATCACACATAAGGAAAGAATGGGTAAAAATCTGTCAAGGAAATATCAGTTTCGCACAGGAAAGGGAAGATTAAAATCTCAGTAAAGCATTTCAAAATCCTAATTTTGGGTACACCATAAAGTCATCAGAGAAACAAGGGCGAAATAATCACACACTGTGTAATATGAATATAGACAAGAGATTTATTCGAAAAGCACAAAGAAGCAAACTAGAGAAGATCTGAAACCTTAATTTTAGGGTGAGTAAATTAATCAAAAACAACTATAGGAATAACATAGATACATATAGATACACGAAAACATTAAAGAGAAAATACTCAAAACTAAGGAACCTTATCAAATCTAAAAAGATCTGGGCCCTAATTTTAGGGTGAGTAAAATTAAGCGGAAAACCTTTTAACGAAATCATGAAAAGATTCACAGATAGTCATGCAAAAATATAGATATGATTTTAACAAATAATAAATATCAAATCTTAGCAGATTTCAAAGGATCTAAACCCTAGCTTTAGGGGTAAATAAGGAATGAGCAAAATCTCAGAGATTCAAATCATAAGGAGACGGAGAAAGAACATAGATGGAAAGAGATAAAGGTTCGAACCAGATTTGGTTCAAAACAAGAGAGATCCACTTGCCATGTTAGGCAAGTGATTATGTAATACCATAATCAGTTAGCCAGTAGAGAAAGGGAGCCGAATAAGGTACGAAATAACCGGATGATTCCATATCTGGTTGGAATCAAAGGGGATTTGGGTGACGACGCTTAGGGTTTGACAGAGAGAAGAGGGGAGGTTGAGAGAGTTCAAGGGCGGCGGGTTTGGGTGAATGAGGGTTAGGGTTAGGAGTTTGGTTAATTAAAATGAGGGGAAGGGATATGGACCGTTGATCTCAGAGATCAACGATCACGATTAAAGGGGTTCTGGGTCGGGTAGTTAATTGGGTAAGGGTAATTGGGTTAGGTTATTGGGCTGGTATATACAATTGGGCTAGGTCCAAAAATTGATTAGAAAGGGGCTAGATTTTAAATACCCAATTAAATCAGTAAAATAATTTATAAAAAATAATTAATGAATAACAAAAATACCATTTGTGTGTGAAAATGATTTAAAATAATTACTTAACATTATAAAAATATAAAAGGTCATTTTCTGCATAGACAATGTAATTATGCAAATATATAGGCTATTATTGCAAAATGTGTGATTCTGGCCTTAAAAAATGCAAATGTAATTATAAAAAATACAATTAAAATATGTATGCACTATATGGGTATAAATGATGAATTTAGATGATCAAATCATCATAAAAATAATATGAGGGGTAATTAGTGGATATTTGCATAATAAAAACTGCAGAAATAAATGGATTTAAAGCCTTTAAAATTGTAGTAAAATTATAAAAACACTTGTGCATGCATTGAAAGTCTAATAATAATGTATGTGCACGATTTTGAAGATATGTATGCATATTTGAAATAATGAGGGCAAAATTGAGTATCAACAGCTGCCCCTCTTTACCCGGGAAGGATGAAAGAGTTCTCGGGTAAAGAAATGATGACCGATTTTTACCGAATGGGATTTTTTTTTTTGAAAAAACTATGGGCCACACCCTGGTCTCTGAGATGCCTACATAACCCTGGTTTTACAGGAATCATGCCGTGTGTAGTTCTGGACCCAACGACGAATGAAACCGATGGAATTCTTATAGGAATGGTAGTATGTTTCAGAAAAGGTTTTCTTTTGAGAGGTATAGTATCAGATGGGTTTATGCGGAGATATGAAGGTGAATCGAATTATAACGGATGTATCACAGGGTAGATATCTGAACAGTCGTGGGGTAAAGGCGAGTAACTGATGAGAATCGGTTAGCAAGGTAAAAAATGGTATGAGTGGAAACCGGAGCAAAGGTTGCTCCTGTTTGAAGAACGGTTACCTCCTGGATTTCCCGCAAAACTTAAAACACGATGCATGCAAATATATAGATTACTACGAGAATTTAAACGTGATGTTCTCGGGCCATGAGAATGCTGTCTCTGAACCATGTTGCCTTTGACTAATGATGTGCAGTATTGAGGAATCCTCAAGCCATGACATGGTGTCTTCAGGCTATGAGGATGATGCCTTCGACTATGAAGCCTTTGGATAGAGACATGATGATGGATCATATAAACAAACAAGACAGAGCTTAGTCTTGTATAGAATCGGGACAGAGCTTAGTCCCAGAAAAAGCAAAATAGTGCTAGATTTCAAATAGTGTAACATTCAGCATTAGACAAGGAAAGGCAGAGCTTAGCCTTATGCAGTTGGGGAGGCAGGGCTTAGCCTCATGCAAGGAGAGGAGACAATGCTTAGTCTCGTGCAGTGGAAGGCAATGCTTAGCCTTATGCAAATAAGGAGGCAAGTCTTAGCCTCATGCGAGAAAGGGAGACAATGCTTAGTCTCACGCAACGGAAGGCAGTGCTTAGCCTTATGTAAATAGGGAGGCAGGGCTTAGCCTCATGCAGGATTTGAGGCAGGGCTTAGTCTCATGCAAGGGAAGGCAGTGCTTAGCCTTATGCAAATAGGGAGGCAGGGCTTAGCCCCATGCAAGAAAGGGAGACAATGCTTAGTCTCATGCAACGAAAGGTAGTGCTTAGCCTTATGCAAATAGGGAGGCAGGGCTTAGCCTCATGCAAGATTTGAGACAGGGCTTAGTCTCATGCAAGGGAAGGCAGTGCTTAGCCTTATGCAAATAGGGAGGCAGGGCTTAGCCTCATGCAAGATTTGAGATAGGGCTTAGTCTCATGCAAAGAGAAGGCAATGCTTAGCCTTATGCAAATATGGAGGCAAGGCTTAACCTCATGCAAGATTTGAGACAGGGCTTAGTCTCATGCAAAGACAAGGCAATGCTTAGCCTTATGCAAATATGGAGGCAAGGCTTAGCCTTATGCAAATATGGAGGCAAGGCTTAGCCTCATGCAAGATTTGAGACAGGGCTTAGTCTCATGCAAAGAGAAGGCAATGCTTAGCCTTATGCAAATATGGAGGCAGGGCTTAGTCTCATGCAAGATTTGAGACAGGGCTTAGTCTCATGCGAAGAGCAGGCAATGCTTAGCCTTATGCAGTGAACAAATAGCAAGTGGGAGTAGAATATTTCTTAGCTTGAGATATATTGGTGCTTGGCAGCCCGATTGTTATGAGGATAGTGATTTTGATATGTGTATATTTGCGAATACTCCTGTTATGTTCATTGTGCCTGCATCCAAAGAAAAATCGTGAGTTTTGAGGGAAAGGTTGGTTCGCGCCTTCGTCTGTTTGCTTTGCCTTACTTTGCTCTAGACGCCCTGTCCGAGTTACCCTGGGTAACACCTGGCGGCCATAGAAATAAAGTTTTCGAAAATATGCATTATTGATGAAATAGAGTTATTCAGAAACATAGTGGTATATAATATCAAGTGAATTAGATGAACTAATGGCTGTAACACTATTAGAGAAATTGCGGCTTCCTTGCATTAGAATTTTGAGGGTCCTCCTCGAAATTCTGCCCTAGTTTGGTGAATGATCCTTCGGCCATTCTGCGTGTAACAAAGTTTGTTGGATCTGCTTCGGAATTTTGAGAATCCTTCTCAAAATTCTGCCCCGATTTCTTTACCAATTTCTGACTGTCTTGCATATGATTGTGTCGGCTGGACTTGTTCCGGAAATTTGAGGGTCCTCCTCGAAGTTCTGCCCCAGTTTATGGTTCTGGAGGGGAATGAAGATTTTATTAAGATGTGACAGAACCCACAGGGCTGCCTACGTATCCCCTCTTAAACGGGAATCAGGTCAAGCGTAGTTCAGTTACATCAGATGAAGAAATGCAAACGATCTAAACATAGTATCTTTTGACTGCGTCTGAATTGATAGGTTTTGGCCAGACTTCTCCGTCCATTTCTGCAAGTATGAGTGCTCCTCCTGTTAGTACCCTGTGAACCATGTAGGGACCATGACAGTTGGGTGAAAATTTCCCTTTAGCTTCATCCTGATGTGGGAAGATCCGCTTCAGTACCAGCTGCCCCTGTGCGAATTATCTTGGTCTGACCGTTTTGTGAAAGCTCTGGACATTCTATTCTGATAAAGCTGACCGTGACGTACTACATTCATTCTTTTTCCGTCTATGAGGGCTAGTTGCTCATTGCGGCTCCTTATCCATTCTGTATCACTGTTCGGCTTCTTGTATGATCCTTAAAGAAGGAATTTCTACCTCGGCTGGAATGACAACTTCGGTACCATAAACCAGTAAGTAGGGAGTTGCCCTAGTAGACATACAGACTGTGGTACGGTACCCCCAATAGGGCAAAGGGTAACTTCTTGTGCCATTGTTTGTGATTTTCTTCCATTTTCCTTAGTATCTTCTTGATATTCTTGTTGGCACTTCCACAGCTCCGTTCATTTGAGGCATGTATGCTGTAGAGTTTTTGTGCTTGATTTTGAAGGCCTCACATATGGCTTTTATTAGATCACTATTGAGATTGGCGGCATTATCAGTGATGATGGACTCAGGAACCCCGAATCGACAAACAATACGATCCCTGACAAAATCAGCAACGACTTTCTTGGTAACAACTTTGTAAGATGCATCCTCTACCCATTTTGTGAAGTAATTGATGGCCACTAAAATGAACCGGTGCCCGTTTGAAGCAGTGGGCTCGATCGGATTGATGACATCCATTCCCCAGGCAGCAAAAGGCCAGGGTGCGCTTGTTACATTGAGCTCATTTGGTGGTACCTTTATCATGTCTGCATGTATCTGGCATTGGTGGAACTTCTGGACGTACCGGATGCAATCTGTTTCCATAGTCATCCAAAAATATCCAGCTCTGAGCATCTTTTTGGATAGAACAAAACCGTTCATATGTGGTCCGCAAGTTCCTGCATGTATCTCCTGAGCAATCTGGATGCCTCTTTTGCGTCAACACACCTTAACAATCCTAGATCAGGAGTTCTTCTATACAGGGTTCCTCCGCTTTGGAAGAAGTGACTGGACAACCTCCGTAGTGTGCATTTCTGAGTATGGTTTGCCTGTTCTGGATATTCTCCTTCCGCCAAATATTCTTTGATGTCGTGGAACCAAGGTTTTCCATCCGTTTCTTCTTCAACATGAGCATAGTAAGCTGGTTGGTCATGGATCTTTACCGTGATGGGATCGATGAAATTCTTGTCTGGATGCTGTAACATTGATGATAAGGTGGTCAGCGCGTCTGCGAACTCATTTTGAACTCCGGGCACATGTTTGAATTCTATATTTGTGAATCTCTTTATTAACTCCTGCACATGATATAAATATGGCAGTATCTTGGTATTCTTCGTAGCCCATTCTTCTTGAACCTGATGTACCAGAAGATCCGAATCACCGATTACCAGTAGTTCTTATATGTTCATATTGATGGCCAGATTGAGCACCATGATGCAAGCCTCATATTCTGCCATGTTTTTGGTGCGTGGAAACCTAAGCTTCACGGATACAGGGTAGTGTTGACCTGTTTCTGATACCAAAACCGCTCCAATGCCCACTCCTTTGAAGTTTGCAGCTCCATCGAAGAACATCCTCCAACCATCGTAACCTTCAGCAATATCCTCTCCTACGAATGATACTTCTTCATCAGGAAAATACATTTTCAAGGGTTCGTATTCTCCTCCCACAGGATTTTCAGCAAGATGGTCTACCAATGCTTATCCTTTGACCACCTTCTGAGTTACATAGACAATATCGAACTCACTTAACAGTATTTGCCACTTGGCTAACTTCCCGGTTGGCATGGGCTTCTGAAAGATGTACTTCATAGGGTCCATCCTGGATATGAGGTACGTGATATAGGCACAGAAGTAATGCCTCAATTTCTGAGCCGTCCAGGTCAAAGCACAGCAAGTGCGTTCCAGCAGAGAGTATCGTGCTTCGTAAGGTGTGAACTTCTTACTCAAGTAATATATGGCTTGCTCCTTTCTTCCTGTCTCGTCATGTTGTCCCAAAACACATCCGAAAGCTCCATCTAATATAGATAGATAGAGTAGCAAAGGTCTCCCAGGTTCTGGCGGGACTAGGACTGGTGGTGTGGACAGGTATTCCTTAATTTTGTTAAAAGCCTTCTGACAATCTTCGGTCCAACTCGTTTCAGCATCTTTCCTCAACATTTTGAAGATAGGTTCACATATAACTGTGGATTGTGCTATGAAGCGACTGATGTAGTTGAGACGTCCCAGGAAGCTCATCACGTCCTTTTTGCTCTTTGGTGGCGGTAACTCTTGAATAGCCTTAACTTTGGACGGGTCCAACTCGATTCCCCGGCAGCTGACAATGAATCCCAACAACTTTCCTGCAGGAACCCCAAATGCATATTTTGCGGGGTTAAATTTGGGATTGTACCTCCTTAGCCTGTCAAAGAACTTTCTCAAATCCGTTATGTGATTTGCGGCCCTCTTGGATTTGATGATGACATCATCAACATACACCTCTATTTCCTTATGTATCATGTCATGGAAGATGGTTGTCATGGCTCTCATGTAAGTAGCCCCACCATTCTTTAGACCAAATGGCATCATCTTGTAGCAGTATACCCCCCATGGCGTGATGAAAGCTGTTTTCTCTGCGTCTTCTTCATCCATCCAGATCTCGTGATAACCCGCGAAGCAATCTACAAAGGATTGGAGTTCATGCTTGGCTCAATTGTCGATCAGGATATGTATGTTTGGTAGTGGAAAGTCGTCCTTGGGACTTGCTCTGTTTAAATCTCGATAGTCAACACATACTCTAACTTTCCCATCTTTCTTAGGAACTGGTACAATGTTGGCTAACCAGGTTGGGCACATAACTACCCTAAGGACTTTAGCTTTGATCTGCTTAGTGACTTCCTCCTTGATTTTCAAGCTCATATCTGGTTTGAACTTCTGAGTTTCTGCTTTATTGGCGGACACATTGGGTTGGTAGGCAACTTGTGAGCCACTATGGATATGCTTAAACCGGTCATGTCATCATATGGCCATGCAAAGATATCCTCATATTCCTTCAAGAAACGAATGTACTCCACCTTCTCTGTCGGTGATAAGTGAACGCTTACACGAGTTTCCTTGATGGTCTTAGCATCTCCCAAATTTACTGCTTCGGTTTTGTCCAGGTTGGACTTAGGCTTATTCTCAAAGTTCTCAACCTCTTTGACGATTTCCTCAGGTATTTCATCTTCTTCCTCCGAGTCACTATCCTTATATTGCGTTGTCTCATTACATGTCAAAGTCATCGGTTCATCAGGAAAAGTAATAATAACAATGTAGAAAGAAAAATGTGAAAGATAATAATGAATAATAAATAGTAATGCATTGATTAAAAATTAAAGATATCCAAAACAAGTACGACTCGATGAATCGAGCAATTATTTTGAAACAAAACGCGTCTTTAAAATTAAATTACTGAAAACATCTGAAATGCCTAGAATGGCTATAGAAATAAATTTAGGCTAAATGCCAAGCTACCCAGGGACTCGGCGGGCCCGGGATGGTGTGGCAGTCCAATTCCTGAGGACAGCTCCCTTCTCCACAGCCTAGATGGTGAGGCCTTCTTCCTCTTCCTCCTCCTCAATTATCGCACTGCAATCCATATCCTCGTCTTCCAGGAACAAGTTCCTCAGCCCAGCTAAAGCTTCTTCTTCTGCAGTTCCCCATATCGTATCGGCCTGATGAAAAGTCTGACCCAGATGTGGCACCGGTTGCTCAAGAGGATAATAAGGACCACGCCATGGTGGCGACCAGTCATTATACTCCTGTCAGGTATACGGGTACCCCAGCCCAAAAGTTGTGCCGTGACGTTTCAGTTGTATTTGTTTAGTAATGCCCTGGAGATCCTTTCCCAGTCCTTTGCCAGGTTCGTACCCAGACCATGCCAGTATGCTTTCTATTTTGTTGCTCCACCACTTGTCATTTTCAATCGCGTTGACATGTTCAATGTGATGATAAGTTTCTCCACCCAGCCTTCTTCTATTCTCGGTGGCCGAGATAGTTTGACTGGTGTAAATGGGGTTACTCCCATCTCCGTGAATGACTACCTCCTGGTGGTTCCACTCGAACTTCATGGCCTGGTGTAGTGTGGAAGCCACGGCCCCAGCGGCATGTATCCAAGGTCGACCAAACAGAAGATTGTATGTAGCTGATATGTCAAGCACTTGGAATTCAACATCGAACCAAGTTTCCCCCATCTGCAGGCAAAGGTTAATCTCCCCATTCGTGGCCCTTTGAGACCCATCAAAGGCTTTCACATTCATACTTCCTGCCCGTATCTCGTGGAAATCTTTGCCCAGTCTATTCAGAGTAGTTAAACGACAAATGTTGAGACTCGAGCCCCCATCTATTAGGACCCTGGCAATGAATTTGTCTTCAAACTGTACCGTGATATGCAGTACCCTATTGTGGCTTAACCCTTCAGGCGGCAGTTCGTCCTCATGGAAGGTGATCTTATGACTTTCCAGCACTTTCCCTACCATGTTGGCCATTTCTTCACTGGTGATGTTGTTGGGCACGTAAGCTTCATTTAGCACCTTCATCAGGGCACTCCTATGTGTTTCCGAATTTTGCAGTAGTGATAAGATGGATATCTGGCGGGAGTTTTGTTTAAATAATCGATGATTGAGTATTCCCTCACTTCCTTGCTCGATCCTCCCAAATGTTCAGGTGTATAGATCCATCTCGTTCTGGTCATTCCTTGTACGGTATCAAATTCTTCCATCTTTGCTTTCCCTTTTCGCTTTGCTTCAGCAACATAGTCCCATGGTATGGCGTTAGAGTTGAAAGGAGGTGTGGTTGCTACTGTCACTGTGAAGGGTGCAGCCACTTCTACCTCAAATGGAATGGGTGTGGCTGCAGGTGGTGCTACCTCTACCTCAAAATGGAACCAATGTAGCTACCTCAACTTCGACTGACAGTTGTATCTGTACCACAATAGGAGTGAGTGTCACTGCGGGTTTAAAATCATCGCCTTCCCGAATGAGCCCGATCTATCCCTCAGGATCCCATTCTTCGTCCGTCTCTACCATATGTACTCCATCACCTTTATGATCTGGAAGAGGATTGTTGCGGACATTGGGTGCAGCTTCCTTCGCTTGTATGACCTTGTTATCAATCAATGTCTGGATCTTATCTTTCAATGTCCGGCACTCGTTAATGGTGTGCCCCTTCATACCAGAATGATATGCACAGGTTTTATTTGGGTTGACCCATTGAGATGAATTCTCCATTGCCACAGCAGGAATAGGGGTGATGTAACCAGTGGCCTTCAATCTCTCATACAGCTGGTCGATGGGTTCAGGAATAGCGGTGTATTGTCTGGGTGGTTTGCGATCAAAGTTAGGTCGGGGTTTCTGGTGATTTGGATGAGTGGGAGGTGAATAATAGTAGGTTGGCTGGTGTTATAAGTATGATAGGCGGTGGCGGGTTGAGAATATCTGGGAGATGAAGGTTGGTATGTGGGTGGAGGCGTTTGGTATGTGGGTGGAGGTGTTTGGTATGTGAGCGGAGATTTCGGGCCCTGAGCCACCATTACTGCCCCCACTTATCTTTTCTTTGATATGCCGCCTGATTGTAATGCTTTGTTCGTGGCCTGTAGTGCTTCGAAATTTATCACCATCCCGCTTTTGATACCTTCTTCAATCCTTTCTTCGAGTTTGATGATATCGGAGAACTTGTGATTCTCAATGACCATTAGTCTTTCATAATACTGTGGGTCCTGTGCCCTGACAAAGAACTTGTTCATTTGTGCTTCTTCTAGTGCTGGTCTGAACTTGGCTACTTCTGACCTCCACCGAGTAGCATACTCGCAGAAAGTCTCTGTTGGCTTCTTCTTTAAATTCTGGATGTAGAAGACATCCGGTGCATTCTCCGTGTTGAACCTGAACTGGTCCATAAATTCTAATGCCATGCTTAGCCAATTGACCCGCTTCTTAGGGTTCTGGCTTATGTACCAGGACAAGGCATCTCCGGTAAGACTTCTCATGAAGAGCTTCNCTAGGCGACAAACAAAATTCAAATAGGACTATCATGTAAGGAGCAGATAAAGGCTCATGTTAACCTCCACAAATAGACAACAAATGCACGCAATTAAACAGACAACTTTATTGATTTAGGATCCTATAGGCAGGATATCTAGATGAGCAGAAAAAGAATATAAAAAAGCAGCTTATTAAAACGAGCATTGGGACCTACGGGCTTGCCTACTGATTTGATTAAGTTCTGAATCTAGTCTTGTTTCAAGCAGCACGAGATCACAGTTTTTGGCCCTGGATTCTTAATAAACCTACAGGTTTGCCTACTGATAACCAGTACAGAATCCTATAGGAATGATGTCAAAAGGTTGATTAAAGACATATAATATGATTTCTAAGTGAATTACTGATTTTTAACTCATGAAAATAGGTTTTATCTCTTTAGATCCTATAGGCATGCTTTCTAATTCGCAGAATTAATTAACCCCTATAAACATGGTTTCTAGGTGTCGAAACTAATCTGTTTATCTCCTATAGGCATGATATCTAAGTTGAAACTGATTTTTACCTCCTATAGGCATGATATCTAAGTTGACACTGATTTTCACTTCCTATAGGCATGATATCTATTAATCATACGTGGGCAGAATTTTAAACAACTTGCCAGGAAGGTTATTATTCAAACAGATAGGATCCTATAGACATGGTTACTAATGCATTAAAACGCGTGCATGGATCCTATGGACAGGATTTCTACCATGCGAGTGAAGTACAGAATAAAGCAATCAGAAAGTCCTATAGGCCTGATCACTAAACAAGTAGTAACATTCACATAATCATCAATAAGCCTACAGGCAGGATTTCTACCCGAGTTTCAGGCAAAGATATAGAAAAAAACTCCCCTAGCTTTTACTAATAAACCCCGGATCTGCTTATTACAAAGATTATTACAGCCCATAATGAATAAATAACAGTATCCATTACACAATAGGGAGCCTTAGCAGGCCATATATAAACCTGGGAGCCAGGCCTTCAAACACAATAGCTTTGAAACAATAGCAGCGATACACAATACCTTAAAACAGGCTTCCAGTGTGTCAAAGTACCCAAAGAGCCTCAGGGACCCCGGGCAATGCTCACACTAGAACCACACATTCAATACATAATTCATATGAGACTGGAAAACCAGCCCCAATGTGTCAGAGTTCAAAGGAGTCTCAGGGACCCTAGGCAGTGCTCACACTGGGGGTGGTAGGAACCTAGGTAACTAAGAGTTGGAGTTTGAAAACAAGTACATAGGGGGTAGGGGGACAGTTTTAGAAAACAGTTTGATTTTTTTTTAGGAGCAGACAGATTCAAATTATAGGACTGCAAATATGATTTCACTTAAAACAAACAGAATCCCTATTTAGTAAATAGTTCAAACAGATTGGTATTGATTCAGACATGGATACTGTACTAGCATTTAAGCAATCACAAAAGAGCCAAGATACTTGAACTAATAGACAGAGTTGGCAGCATATCACATGTTTGCAGAACAGGGAACATACAATTGTTTATACAAGGTTTCATATTACTAGAGATAACTTAGTTAACTAGGCGAAATCATATAGGCATATAGCAAACAGAAACATGCCAAAATCTCAAACTAATAAGCACACAGGGTTGAACAGGGTAACAAACACTGAAGCATGCCAGTTGAGAAAGCAGTAATAGAAAAACATGCTGAGGTCGAAATAAACTATAAGACAATGAGATAACAGGAACTGAAAGATGCCAATTGGGAAAGGAGTAAACAGGAATCATAGATCACACAGAAACATGTTGAGGTTTGAAGTAAACTAACCACATAAGCATAGGGCATAGAATGGGATAACAGGAGTTAACACATACCAGTTAGGAAGAAAGTAAACAGGAATGTAATGGCAATTTGAATCCAAAGAGTTGAGCCTTGGCTTCCAGCCGGCTAAACAGTGCAGAAATCAGAGTAGTCACACAGAGAGAACTTAAATCCTTTGAAGGAAAGCCGAGAGCTTTTGAGTTGCAAAGTGAAGCAATTATAAGAGTGTGTAAGTGTAAGTGTAAGTCTGTAAGCGTGGGCGTGTGTGTCTTAAAATCAGATTAATGAAAGGTTTTTATAGCATACAGTAGAGTAAAACCTAATAAGGTAGGAGAATCAATGGCACACAAATAAGGCAAAGAGATCAGTTAATCAGTCAATTAGGGGTAACAGGAATCAATTAATAGACAAAATCACGGAAGTATCACTTAAATTAGCACGGAATAAATCAGCAGTCAAGATTGAGGTCTAAATGAGGTAAATAGTAAGTCCAGAGATCAATTAAAAGTCGGTTCTAATAATCAAAGTACAGAAACCAGGCTAGCAAAAGANGGGGGTGGTGAGAACCTATGTGACTAAGAGTAGGAGTTTGAAAACCACTGCATAAAGGGTAAGGGGCAAGTTTTTAAATAGTTCAATTTTAGAAGAGAGACAATTAAAAATACAGAGTTGCAGGCAGACCTACTCCAAGAAACAAACAAGGTTCAGGTTCAGCATACAGTTCAAACATGGTGAAATCTGATTAAGCTAAATGCTTATACTAGATTTGAAACAGTCACGGCTTAGTCACAGAAGCAATTAGGCAGAAGCATTTGAATTGAACAGACAGGACATACGAATTAAGCACAAACATACTTGATTACATGCTCATAGTTCAGAACATGTATAAACTGACAAGCAGATTGAACCTTAAACCAACTTATGAAAGGATTCCTGTTATTCTAAATAACTTAGTCTTAAGTTAACAGTATTATCAAATTAACAGATAACTTATGAAAGGATTCCTGTTATTCTAAATAACTTAGTCTTAAGTTAACAGTATTATCAAATTAACAGATAAAGGACAGAATCATGCTAGGAATTGAAACAGGCTAATCACAAAAAGCATAGAGAAGGAAATTGCAAAAGTTAGGGCATACCAATTAAGAAGAAAGCAAGTAAAGATGCAGTAATAGTTAAATTCGAGAGCAATTAGGCCTTGGCTTTCAGCCGGCAAACAATAGCCACTTAGTACAGAAATCAGAACAGGAGCAAGAGAGAGAGCTTAAGTTTTAGTAGAGAGAATAGGAGAGTTCGAGACTTGTAGTGTTGTCTAAATAGAGTGAGGAAGGGGGTTTAAATAATGTAGGAATTAAATACATAAACATGGAAAACCAATTAGTCAAACACTAGAAAGGTAAGCGTTTAAATTAGTATAATTGAACCCTAAACTTTAGGTGAAGATACACAAAATCAGTAGGGAAAAGGTAAAGAATCACATAAGGAATACCAGATTTGGTTCAAGTAAAAAGGGTCTGAAACCCTAATTTAGGTAAATCCCAAAATCAGCAGAGAATAATGGCAAAGAATCACGTACTAGCAATAAAATGAACATAGACAGGGATTATTCAAAAGAAGAGTAGGATTGAACTAGATTTGGTTCAAGTAAAACGGTTTGAAACCCTAAATTTAGGTAAACCATAAAATCGGCAGAAAATAAAGCAAATAACCACATGTTTGAATAAAACGAACATAGATGGGAGATTATTCAAAAGGAAACACAGAATCGAACCAGAAAAAGATCTGAAATCCTAATTTAGGGAAAAATAAGGTAAAAAATAAATGAAACACGTTAGATTAAACAGAAATAAGGAAAATATTAGTCAAATACGAGAAAGAAAAGAGTATCAATCAGAGATCAATAAAGAACAAGGAAAGATCTCAAACCCTAGTTGAGACAGATGCTTTGAATCGGACCAGAGATGCAAGAATCGTTCAATAAAACATGTATATGGACGGAATATCGTCCAGATCTTCACAGAATCAGGGTGAATCTACCCGTTATTGAGGTAGTTCTTGCCAAATATAGGGCAAGAACCTAAGTAATACCATAGACAAGCGTATAATGATAGAGTAACACAAAATAGGTAAGTAAATCATGGATTGATTCCGTGTTTGAGCCGGAATAGGAGAGATTTGAGGGTGACGGTGCTAGGGTTTGACATAGACGGAGAGGGCATTGAGAGAGTTTAAGGGCGGCGAGTTTAGAGGGAATGGATTAGGGTTAGGGGTTTGGCTGTAATTAAAAAATGGGCGGAGGATTGGGGGCCGTTGATCTTCTGGGATCAACGGCCAGGATTAGGTTTTAGTAGTCGGGCGGGTTATTTAGACTGGTATGAATATGGGTAGTTGGGTTATTGTATTGGGTATGGGATTATTGGGCTGTATAGGGTATTGGGCTGGGTAGGTCCGAAAATTAATTAGGAAAGGGTCTATGTTTTAAATACCCATTTAAATTATTAAAGTAATTTATAAAAATAACTAATAAATGATAAAAATGTCATTTGTGCGTGAAAATGATTTAAAATAATCACTTCATATTATAAAAATATAAAAAGTTATTTTCTGTATAGATAATGTAATTATGCATATATATGGGCTATTATTGCAAAATATACAATTCTAGCCTTAAAAATGCAAATGTAATTATAAAAAATGCAATTAAAATATTTATGCATTATATAGGCATGAATGATAAATTTGGAGGATTATATCATCATAAAGTGATATAAGGGATAATTATTGGATATTTGTATAATAAAAAATACAGAAATAAATTGATTTAAAGCCTTTAAAATTATAGAAAAATTATAGAAATATTTGGGCATGTTTGTAAATCTAATAATAATGTATGTACACTACTTTGAAGATATATATGCATATTTAAAATATATGAGGGGAAAATTGGGTATCAACAGCTGCCCCATTTACCCGGGAAGGATGAAAGAGTTATCGTGAAAAGAAATGATGACCGATTTTGACCGAATGGGGTGTTTTGAAAAATATAGGCCGCACCCTGGTCTCTGAGCTGCCTACATATCCCTGGTTTTACAGAAATCGGGCCGTGTGTAGTTCTGGACCCAACGGTGAATGAAATCGATGGAATTGTTATAAGAACGACCGTATGTTTTGGTTCTTTTGGGTAAGACAGTATCGGATGGGTTTATGAAGAGTTATGAATGTGAACCTAAATTTTAATGGATGTATCGCAGGGCAGGTATCTGAACAATCGTAGAGTAAAGGCAAGCAATTGATGAGAATCAGTTAAGATTGAAATAACACCAAGGCATAAATGGTATGAGTGGAAACCGGAGCGAATGTTGCTCCTGTTTGAAGAACGGTTACCTCTTGGATTTCCTGCAAAACTTAAAACACGACGCATGCAAGTGTATGGATTACTGCGAGAATTTAAACATGATGAGATAAGGGTTTCGCAAGCCATGAAATGATGTTCTCGGGCAATGAAAATGGTGCCTCTGAACCATGACGCCTTTGAATAATGATGTGCAGTGTTGAGAGATCCTCAGGCCATGACATGGTGTCTTCAGGCTATGAGCATGATGCCTTCGGACTATGACGCCTTTGGACAAGTTGGTTATACATCAGCCTATGAAATGCAGAGACATGATACTAGAGGTGATAATAAGACAAAGCTTGGTCTTGTTTGGGAGCAGAGCTTAACCCTGAGAAAAAAATATAATGCAATGTTTAGAGTAGAGCAACACTTTTGTAGAGGGAGACAATGATTAATCTCATGAGAAGGCAGTGCTTAGCCTTATGCAAATTTGGGAGGCAGGGCTTAGCCTCATGCAAGATTTGAGACATGGCTTAGTCTCATGCAAAAGAGAAGGCAATGCTTAGCCTTATGCAAATAGGGAGGCAGGGCTTAGCCTCATGCAAGATTTGAGACAAGGCTTAGTCTCATGCAGAGAGAAGGCAATGCTTAGCCTTATGCAAATAGGGAGGCAGGGCTTAGCCTCATGCAAGATTTGAGACAGGGCTTAGTCTCATGCAAAGAGAAGGCAATGCTTAGCCTTATGCAAATATGGAGGCAGGGCTTAGTCTCATGCAAGATTTGAGACAGGGCTTAGTCTCATGCGAAGAGCAGGCAATGCTTAGCCTTATGCAGTGAACAAATAGCAAGTGGGAGTAGAATATTTCTTAGCTTGAGATATATTGGTGCTTGGCAGCCCGATTGTTATGAGGATAGTGATTTTGATATGTGTATATTTGCGAATACTCCTGTTATGTTCATTGTGCCTGCATCCAAAGAAAAATCGTGAGTTTTGAGGGAAAGGTTGGTTCGCGCCTTCGTCTGTTTGCTTTGCCTTACTTTGCTCTAGACGCCCTGTCCGAGTTACCCTGGGTAACACCTGGCGGCCATAGAAATAAAGTTTTCGAAAATATGCATTATTGATGAAATAGAGTTATTCAGAAACATAGTGGTATATAATATCAAGTGAATTAGATGAACTAATGGCTGTAACACTATTAGAGAAATTGCGGCTTCCTTGCATTAGAATTTTGAGGGTCCTCCTCGAAATTCTGCCCTAGTTTGGTGAATGATCCTTCGGCCATTCTGCGTGTAACAAAGTTTGTTGGATCTGCTTCGGAATTTTGAGAATCCTTCTCAAAATTCTGCCCCGATTTCTTTACCAATTTCTGACTGTCTTGCATATGATTGTGTCGGCTGGACTTGTTCCGGAAATTTGAGGGTCCTCCTCGAAGTTCTGCCCCAGTTTATGGTTCTGGAGGGGAATGAAGATTTTATTAAGATGTGACAGAACCCACAGGGCTGCCTACGTATCCCCTCTTAAACGGGAATCAGGTCAAGCGTAGTTCAGTTACATCAGATGAAGAAATGCAAACGATCTAAACATAGTATCTTTTGACTGCGTCTGAATTGATAGGTTTTGGCCAGACTTCTCCGTCCATTTCTGCAAGTATGAGTGCTCCTCCTGTTAGTACCCTGTGAACCATGTAGGGACCATGACAGTTGGGTGAAAATTTCCCTTTAGCTTCATCCTGATGTGGGAAGATCCGCTTCAGTACCAGCTGCCCCTGTGCGAATTATCTTGGTCTGACCGTTTTGTGAAAGCTCTGGACATTCTATTCTGATAAAGCTGACCGTGACGTACTACATTCATTCTTTTTCCGTCTATGAGGGCTAGTTGCTCATTGCGGCTCCTTATCCATTCTGTATCACTGTTCGGCTTCTTGTATGATCCTTAAAGAAGGAATTTCTACCTCGGCTGGAATGACAACTTCGGTACCATAAACCAGTAAGTAGGGAGTTGCCCTAGTAGACATACAGACTGTGGTACGGTACCCCCAATAGGGCAAAGGGTAACTTCTTGTGCCATTGTTTGTGATTTTCTTCCATTTTCCTTAGTATCTTCTTGATATTCTTGTTGGCACTTCCACAGCTCCGTTCATTTGAGGCATGTATGCTGTAGAGTTTTTGTGCTTGATTTTGAAGGCCTCACATATGGCTTTTATTAGATCACTATTGAGATTGGCGGCATTATCAGTGATGATGGACTCAGGAACCCCGAATCGACAAACAATACGATCCCTGACAAAATCAGCAACGACTTTCTTGGTAACAACTTTGTAAGATGCATCCTCTACCCATTTTGTGAAGTAATTGATGGCCACTAAAATGAACCGGTGCCCGTTTGAAGCAGTGGGCTCGATCGGATTGATGACATCCATTCCCCAGGCAGCAAAAGGCCAGGGTGCGCTTGTTACATTGAGCTCATTTGGTGGTACCTTTATCATGTCTGCATGTATCTGGCATTGGTGGAACTTCTGGACGTACCGGATGCAATCTGTTTCCATAGTCATCCAAAAATATCCAGCTCTGAGCATCTTTTTGGATAGAACAAAACCGTTCATATGTGGTCCGCAAGTTCCTGCATGTATCTCCTGAGCAATCTGGATGCCTCTTTTGCGTCAACACACCTTAACAATCCTAGATCAGGAGTTCTTCTATACAGGGTTCCTCCGCTTTGGAAGAAGTGATTGGACAGCCTCCGTTGTGTGCGTTTCTGAGTATGGTTCACCTGTTCTGGGTATTCTCCTTTTGCCAAATATTCCTTGATGTCGTGGAACCAAGGTTTACCATCCGTTTCTTCTTCAACATGGGCACAGTATGCCGGCTGAGTATGGATCCTCACCGGAATGGGATCGATGAAATTCTTGTCTGGGTGTTGTATTATTGAGGACAAGGTGGCCAGCGCGTCTGCGAACTCGTTCTGGACTCTTGGAACATGTTTGAATTCTATCTTTGTGAACCTCTTCGTCAATTCTTGCACGTGATACAAGTATGGTAGTACCTTGTTGTTTTTCGTAGCCCACTCTCCTTGAACCTGATGTACCAGAAGATTCGAATCACCAATTACCAGCAACTCTTGCATATTTATATCGATGGCAAAATTGAGCCCCATGATGCAAGCCTCGTATTCTGCCATATTGTTGGTGCACGGAAACCTAAGCTTTGCAGATACCGGATAATGTTGACCTGTCTCTGATAACAAAATTGCTCCAATACCCGCTCATTTGATGTTTGTAGCACCGTCGAAGAACATTCTCCAACCGTCATAGGCTTTAGTAATGTCCTCCCCTACGAATGACACTTCTTCATCAGGAAAATACATTTTTAATGGTTCGTATTCTCCTCCCACAGGATTTTCAGCAAGATGTCTGCCAATGCTTGTCCTTTGACACCTTCTGAGTTACATAGATGATATCGAACTCATTAACAATATCTGCCACTTGGCTAACTTCCCGGTTGGCATGGGCTTCTGAAAGATGTACTTTAGAGGGTCCATCCCGGATATGAGGTATGTGGTATAGGCACAGAAGTAATGCCTCAATTTCTGAGCTGTCCATGTCAAAGCACAGCAGGTGCGTTCTAGCAGAGAATACCGTGCTTCGTAAGGTGTGAACTTCTTACTCAAGTAATATATGGCTTGCTCCTTTCTTCCTGTCTCGTCATGTTGTCCCAAAACATAATCGAAAGCCCCATCTAATACGGACAGATAGAGTAGCAAAGGTCTCCCAGGTTCTGGCGGGACTAGGACTGGTGGCGTAGACAAGTATTCCTTAATTTTGTCAAAAGCCTTTTGACAATCCTCAGTCCAACTGGTTTCAGCATCCTTTCTCAACATTTTGAAGATTGGTTCACATATTACTGTGGATTGTGCTATGAAGCGGCTGATGTAGTTGAGACGTCCCAGGAAGCTCATCACGTCCTTTTTGCTCTTTGGTGGTGGTAACTCTTGGATAGCCTTAACTTTGGACGGGTCCAACTCGATTCCTCGGCGGCTGACAATGAATCCCAATAATTTTCCTGCAGGAACCCCGAATGCACATTTTGCGGGGTTCAGTTTTAAATTTTACCTTCTTAGCCTGTCAAAGAACTTCCTCAAGTCGGCTATGTGATTTGCGGCCCTCTTGGATTTGATGATGACGTCGTCGACATACACCTTTATTTCCTTGTGTATCATATCATGGAAGATGGTCATCATGGCTCTCATGTAGGTAGCCCCAGCATTCTTTAGACCGAATGACATCATTTTGTAGCAGTACACTTGCCATGGTGCAATGAAGGCGGTTTTTTCTGCGTCTTCTTCGTCCATCCAAATCTGATGATAACTCGCGAAGCAATCTACAAAGGATTGGAGTTCATGCTTGGCGCAATTGTCGATCAGAATGTGTATATTTGGTAGTGGAAAAACGTCCTTGGGACTTGCTCTGTTTAAATCTCGATAGTCGACACATATCCTGACTTTCCCATCTTTCTTCGAAACTGGTACGATATTGGCTAACCAAGTTGGGTACTTAACTACCCTGAGGACTGGCTTTGATCTGCTTAGTGACTTCTTCCTTGATGTTTAGGCTCATGTCTGGTTTGAACTTTCTGAGTTTCTGTTTCACCAGCGGACACATTGGATTGGTAGGCAACTTATGAGCCACTATGGATGTGCTCAGGCCGGTTATGTCATCATATGACCATGCAAAAATATCCTCATATTCTTTTAGGAAACGAGTATATTCTTCTTTTTTTACGGTGATAGGTGAATGCTTATGCGGGTCTCTTTGACGGTTTCGGAATCAACCAAATTGATTGCCTCGGTTTTGTCCAGATTGGACTTAGGTTTGTTCTCAAAATTCTCAACTTCTCTGATAACTTCCTCATGTATTTCATCCTGTTCTTCTGAGTCACTATCCTTATGTTGCGTTGTCTCATTACATGTCACAGTCGTTGGTTTATCAAGGTAAGAAATAGTAATGCTATAGAAGAAAAATATGAAAGATAACGATAATAAAACATCAAATTATTTGATAAATGCTGAAACATTAAACAAAATATCGTCTAGATGACTTCAAAACAATGTTTTCCAAAACAAAATACTAAAAGAAAGGTGTTTTCAAAACTAAATGCTCAAAGACTTGTTGTTGTTTTTTTTTTCGAATAACATTAGTAGCCATGCTACCCCGGGACTCGTCTGGCCCTTGATGGTGTGGCGGTCCAGTTCCTGAGAAATGCTCCCCTCTTGGAGGACGTGGATGTGGAGGACCTCTTGATTTGGTATGATATGCTGATGATGCCAGTGTGTACGAATCAACCTTAGGGGATGGGAATAATAAAGAAAAAACGAAAGGTAAACAAGTCAGTAAGGATTCTGAAAAGTATTTGCAGTATTTAAACACGTATTGCAGGAATGTAAATTCGCGTCCTAATTTGGGGAACCTCGTTGTGCCCAAGGTAGGCCTAGCGAAAAGTAGATTTGGAGAGTTTTAATGCCGATAAATGCCTCATTTCATTAATGTAATAAATAAGACGAACCTAAAAACAAAAATAAATAAATGAGTTACTAATGGCATCTGCCTTATTACATTGGAATTCCAAAGCGTTTCAAAAAATAGCTAAATCTAATCTACTTGGTCCCGGAGGGACCTTCTCCATATTTGACCTTCTTGGCTCCGTCGATCAGATTTCCCAGGTCGCGCATGTCCAGCAGCTTCGGACCATGCCGAACCTGGGGACTTCTGCCTCATTTTCTGCAAAATAGACAGAGTTAGACCCTTTCCCCCTCCAGATTCGACTACTTACACATTAACTATTAGCATGTCGGCATTTATCTCTCCAAATAATGAACATATCGTGGTTGCGCCCATTGGGATTATGGAAATCCCGGTGGACGTTGGACAAGGCTTTCTTAGAGCATTATTATGTGGACAACATATTAACCTCGGCTAGGTTTGACCATGATGCATGCACAGTTATTATCAGAGTAAGATTTCTATAGAAGTCTAGACTGGTACCCTCAAGCGGATAACTTGAGAGGAAAAGGCACGGAACCGTCGACTGCACTGCTGATCGACTAGTTTTACAGCAAATAAGCCTTCCCGAATTTAAAGGGTGTTTTGAGAAAGAGCGCGGACACTCATCAAGTGCCGCTATGGTATTAGAACGCACGAGTGGAATATGATGTTGAGCATGGAATTATGCAAAAAGAAAATAGCACGTTGTCAAGTATTTGCATGATGAATAACGATGAAATGCGATATTTAATAATTGTAAAGACATTTAAGAAAAGAAAACAAGGAGACAAGTCAGTTTCCATAGTAAAAGTGATAAAGCGGGAGAGGGGGGGGGGGAGGGGGGAGAGAAATCATAAATGAATAAGGATAGGCAAATAAATCCACATAGCATGGGAAGGGGTGTGTAAGAATTAACGAAATAATAAAGACATGCTTAAAGACTAATTCACAGACAAGTTCGTTATGTTAAGAGCCTAAAGATATCCCCAGCAGAGTCGCCATGCTGTCGCGCCCCGTTTTTCTCGCGAAATCGGGTTTCGACATTTCCGGGACAACTCCTTTCCTTTTGGGCTGGGGTAATGGATTTGAAGAGTTGCCACCTAACGGATTAAGGTGCGTTAGGGCACCTAAAGCAATTAACTCATATAACTAGTTTACATCACCAGAGATCGGGTAAGGACTCGAAATTACCTTGAGGGGAAGGTGTTAGGCACCCCTCGAGGTCCACAACGGTGGGTCCTAGCCGAACTTAAATTAAGCGAATTAGTCTTATGAAACAATTTAGACAAATAGATATTACTTTAAAACAGGGATCAGAGGCGTCCTAGATTTTTTTAGCCTATAGGATCATTTCCATGCAATACCTTGTAACTTTCCCCAAGTTGGGGTGCTACACATAGCATTAGCGCACGGGTCATCATTTCCTTTACTACCCAACTACTATCTTTCAGTTGTTACCTAAGCGTTCTAGTAGCTTCTAACTCGTGCCTTTTGCGTGCACTACCCGTCCCTTTCTTATGGTCCTGGAGGAGTTAGGACCTCTATTTAGGGTGGTTCTAGACTGACCTATGTTGCTTAAATGATGAAAAACTAGGCGACAAACAAAATTCAAATAGGACTATCATGTAAGGAGCAGATAAAGGCTCATGTTAACCTCCACAAATAGACAACAAATGCACGCAACTAAATAGACAACTTTATTGATTTAGGATCCTATAGGCAGGATATCTAGATGAGCAAAAAAAGAGTATAAAAAAGCAACTTATTAAAACGAGCATTGGGACCTACGGGCTTGCCTACTGATTTGATTAAGTTCTGAATCTAGTCTTGTTTCAAGCAGCACGAGATCACAGTTTTTGGCCCTGGATTCTTATTAAACCTACAGGTTTTCCTACTGATAACCAGTACAGAATCCTATAGGCATGATGTCTAAAGGTTGATTAAAGACATATAACATGATTTCTAAGTGAATTACTGATTTTTAACTCATGAAAATAGGTTTTATCTCTTTAGATCCTATAGGCATGCTTTCTAATTCGCAGAATTAATTAACCCCTATAAACATGGTTTCTAGGTGTCGAAACTAATCTGTTTATCTCCTATAGGCATGATATCTAAGTTGAAACTGATTTTTACCTCCTATAGGCATGATATCTAAGTTGACACTGATTTTCACTTCCTATAGGCATGATATCTATTAATCATACGTGGGCAGAATTTTAAACAACTTGCCAGGAAGGTTATTATTCAAACAGATAGGATCCTATAGACATGGTTACTAATGCATTAAAACGCGTGCATGGATCCTATGGACAGGATTTCTACCATGCGAGTGAAGTACAGAATAAAGCAATCAGAAAGTCCTATAGGCCTGATCACTAAACAAGTAGTAACATTCACATAATCATCAATAAGCCTACAGGCAGGATTTCTACCCGAGTTTCAGGCAAAGATATAGAAAAAAACTCCCCTAGCTTTTACTAATAAACCCCGGATCTGCTTATTACAAAGATTATTACAGCCCATAATGAATAAATAACAGTATCCATTACACAATAGGGAGCCTTAGCAGGCCATATATAAACCTGGGAGCCAGGCCTTCAAACACAATAGCTTTGAAACAATAGCAGCGATACACAATACCTTAAAACAGGCTTCCAGTGTGTCAAAGTACCCAAAGAGCCTCAGGGACCCCGGGCAATGCTCACACTAGAACCACACATTCAATACATAATTCATATGAGACTGGAAAACCAGCCCCAATGTGTCAGAGTTCAAAGGAGTCTCAGGGACCCTAGGCAGTGCTCACACTGGGGGTGGTAGGAACCTAGGTAACTAAGAGTTGGAGTTTGAAAACAAGTACATAGGGGGTAGGGGGACAGTTTTAGAAAACAGTTTGATTTTTTTTTAGGAGCAGACAGATTCAAATTATAGGACTGCAAATATGATTTCACTTAAAACAAACAGAATCCCTATTTAGTAAATAGTTCAAACAGATTGGTATTGATTCAGACATGGATACTGTACTAGCATTTAAGCAATCACAAAAGAGCCAAGATACTTGAACTAATAGACAGAGTTGGCAGCATATCACATGTTTGCAGAACAGGGAACATACAATTGTTTATACAAGGTTTCATATTACTAGAGATAACTTAGTTAACTAGGCGAAATCATATAGGCATATAGCAAACAGAAACATGCCAAAATCTCAAACTAATAAGCACACAGGGTTGAACAGGGTAACAAACACTGAAGCATGCCAGTTGAGAAAGCAGTAATAGAAAAACATGCTGAGGTCGAAATAAACTATAAGACAATGAGATAACAGGAACTGAAAGATGCCAATTGGGAAAGGAGTAAACAGGAATCATAGATCACACAGAAACATGTTGAGGTTTGAAGTAAACTAACCACATAAGCATAGGGCATAGAATGGGATAACAGGAGTTAACACATACCAGTTAGGAAGAAAGTAAACAGGAATGTAATGGCAATTTGAATCCAAAGAGTTGAGCCTTGGCTTCCAGCCGGCTAAACAGTGCAGAAATCAGAGTAGTCACACAGAGAGAACTTAAATCCTTTGAAGGAAAGCCGAGAGCTTTTGAGTTGCAAAGTGAAGCAATTATAAGAGTGTGTAAGTGTAAGTGTAAGTCTGTAAGCGTGGGCGTGTGTGTCTTAAAATCAGATTAATGAAAGGTTTTTATAGCATACAGTAGAGTAAAACCTAATAAGGTAGGAGAATCAATGGCACACAAATAAGGCAAAGAGATCAGTTAATCAGTCAATTAGGGGTAACAGGAATCAATTAATAGACAAAATCACGGAAGTATCACTTAAATTAGCACGGAATAAATCAGCAGTCAAGATTGAGGTCTAAATGAGGTAAATAGTAAGTCCAGAGATCAATTAAAAGTCGGTTCTAATAATCAAAGTACAGAAACCAGGCTAGCAAAAGAATTAAGGAAAGTAGTACCAATAATGAATCACACATATGGAAAGAATGGGTAAAAATCTGTCAAGGAAATATCAGTTTCGTACAGGAAAGGGAAGATTAAAATCTCAGTAAAGGAATTCAAAACCCTAATTTTGGGTAAACCATAAAGTCATCAGAGAAACAAGGGCGAAATAATCACACACTGTGTAATATGAATATAGACAAGAGATTTATTCGAAAAGCACAAAGAAGCGAACTAGAGAAGATCTGAAACCTTAATTTTAGGGTGAGTAAATTAATCAAAAACAATTACAGGAATAACATAGATACATATAGATACACGAAAACATTAAAGAGAAAATACTCAAAACTAAGGAACCTTATCTGATCTAAAAATAAATGGGCCCTAATTTTAGGGTGAGTAAAATTAGGCAGAAAACCTTTTAACGAAATCATGAAAAGATTCACAGATAGTCATGCAGAAACATAGATATGATTTTAACGAAAAATAAATACCAAATCTCAGCAGATTTCAAAGGATCTAAACCCTAGCTTTAGGGTAAAATAAGGAATGAGCAAAATCTCAGAGATTCAAACCATAAGGAGACGGAGAAAGAACATAGATGGAAAGAGATAAAGGTACGAACCAGATTTGGTTCAAAACAAGAGAGATCCACTTGCCATGTTAGGCAAGTGATTATGTAATACCATAATCGGTTAGCTAGTAGAGAAAGGGAGCCGGATAAGGTAAGAAATCACCGGATGATTCCATATCTGGTTGGAATCAAAGGGGATTTGGGTGACGGCGCTTAGGGTTTGACAGAGAGATGAGGGGAGGTTGAGAGAGTTCAAGGGCGGCGGGTTTGGGTGAATGATGGTTAGGGTTAGGAGTTTGGTTAATTAAAATGAGGGGAAGGGATATGGACCGTTGATCTTAAAGATCAACGGTCACGATTAAAGGGGTTCTGGGTCGGGTAGTTAATTGGGTAAGGGTAATTGGGTTAGGTTATTGGGCTGGTATATACAATTGGGCTAGGTCCAAAAATTGATTAGAAAGGGGCTAGATTTTAAATACCCAATTAAATCAGTAAAATAATTTATAAAAAATAATTAATGAATAACAAAAATACCATTTGTGCCTGAAAATGATTTAAAATAATTACTTAACATTATAAAAATACAAAAGGTCATTTTCTGTATGGATAATGTAATTATGCATATATATAGGCTATTATTGCAAAATGTGTGATTCTGGCCTTAAAAAATGCAAATGTAATTATCAAAAATGCAATTAAAATATTTAAGCACTATATGGGCATAAATGATGAATTTAGATGATCAAACCATCATAAAAATAATATGAGGGGTAATTAGTGGATATTTGCATAATAAAAAATGCAGAAATAAATGGATTTAAAGTCTTTAAAATTGTAGAAAATTATAAAAACACTTGTGCATGCATTGAAAGTCTAATAATAATGTATGTGCACGATTTTGAAGATATGTATGCATATTTTAAATAATGAGGGCAAAATTGGGTATCAACGTGCGGGACGACGATTTACAACAAACCATGGGTTGCCTCCCAGGAAGCGCCTGATTTAACGTCGCGGCACGACGCAGACTTTCATTATGATTCTTCGCTCACGTGTTGGGGCTCTTCCAAAGATATCACCACTCTATCCCCCTTTTCTTCGACCATTCCAAGGTAATGTTTCAACCTTTGCCCATTCACTGTGAACTTATTTGTTCCATCTTCGGATTCAATTTCTACAGCTCCACTCAAGAACATTTGCACCACTCTGAAGGGTCCTGACCTTCGGGACTTCAATTTACCCGAAAACAATCTTTGTCTCGAGTTGTATAACAACACTAGATCTCCGGGTTTTCATCCTTTCTTTGTACAATCTTGCATTCTCAAATGCATGGAACCTGAATTACTCGAGTTCATGTAACCCAGTGACTCTACTGGTGCCTGCGGTCTCCATATCCAAATTTAACTGCCGCAGTGCCCAAAGGGCTTTATGCCCGCGCTCTACCGGAAGGTGGCATGCTTTTCCAAACACCAACTTGTATAGTGACATACCAATTGGAGTTTTAAATGCTGTGCAGTACGCCCATAATGGATCATCTAGCTTCTTTGCCCCATCAGTCCTTGTCGCATTCACTGCCCTGGTTAGGACACTTTTGATTTCCCGGTTTGACACTTCAACTTGCCCGCTTGAGTGTGGGTGATAAGGGGTGGTCACCTTATGGCGAACTCCATACTTTTCCAACAGTCGCGCGAACCCTCTTTTGCAAAAATGGGTTCCACCATCACTGATTATAGTTCTCGGGGTGCCAAAACGTGTGAAGATGTTTTTCTTTAGAAATCCTGTCACCCCCTTTGCATCATTGGTTGGGAGAGCCACAGCTTCAACCCATTTGGAGACATAGTCAACTGCCACCAGTATGTATTTGTTACCATACGAGCTGATGAACGGCCCCATAACTTCAATCCCCCACATGTTAAATACTTTCACCTCTTGAATAGTAGTCATCGGCATCTCGTGACATCGAGATATGTTGCCTGTCCTTTGGCACTCATCACAACTTTTCACCCAAGCATGGGCATCCTTGAACAGAGATGGCCAATACAAACCCGATTCCAACACCTTAGCCGCTGTCCGAATTCCTCCAATGTGTCCACCATATGGTGAAGCATGGCAAGCTTGCAAAACAGAAGGTTGATCTTTCTCGGGGATACACCTCCGGATCATGTTATCTACACATATTTTAAGAAGTGGAGGTTCATCCCAATAATGAGACCGACAATCGCGAAAGAACTATTTTTTTGAATTGAAGAGAGTTCATAAGGTACAATACCGCTTGCTAAATAATTAGAAATATCAGCATACCATGCTGTCTCCTCCATTGTCACTGCTAGTAACTGTTCATCCGGGAATGTCTCTGTTATATCTTCAACCTCTACCTTCTTTTCAGCTCCTTCCAACCTTGAGAGGTGGTCTACTACTTGGTTCTCTGTCCCTTTTCTGTCACGGATCTCCAGATCGAATTCTTGTAGTAAAAGAACCCAGCGGATCAAGCATGGCTTTGACTCCTTCTTTGCTATCAAGTACCTAATTGATGCATGGTCAGTATAAACAATAACTTTTGAACCAATCAAGTACGACCTGAATTTGTCGAATACAAACACTACAGCTAACATCTCTTTTTCCGTCACGGTGTAATTGAGTTGTGCACCGCTTAGCATTCTGCTTGCATAGTAAATTGGGTGCATCAGCTTATCCTTTCGCTGCCCCAAGACTGCTCCTATAGCATAGTCACTTGCGTCGCACATGAGCTCGAACGGTTGCTCCCAGTTAGGTGCAACAATGATGGGTGCAGTCACCAATCTCTTCTTCAGCTCCTCAAATGCCAACCTGCAATCATTAGAAAACACAAAGGGCTGATCCTTTTCAAGGAGTTTACATAAAGGGTTAGCAATCTTAGAGAAATCTTTTATGAATCGCCTGTAGAACCCGGCGTGCCCAAGGAAACTTCTCACTGCCTTGACCGAAGTGGGCGGTGGCAACTTCGGTGGCAACTTCTCAATCACGTCAACCTTAGTATGGTCAACCTCAATTCCTTTGCTGGACACTCGATGCCCCAAGACTATCCCTTCTTGTACCATAAAATGGCATTTCTCCCAATTCAACACTAAATTTGTCTCCACACATCTTCTGAGCATTCTTCTTAAATTATGAAGACAGTCCTCGAATGAATCCCCCACCACGGAGAAATCATCCATAAATACCTCCATAATGTCTTCAACCATATCCATGAAAATGTCTAACATACACCGCTGGAATGTAGCTGGTGCATTGCAAAGTCCAAAAGGCATTCTCCGAAAGGCAAAGATGCCATATGGACAGGTGAATGATGTTTTCTTTCTGTCTTCGGGGGCTATTGTGATCTGATTGTACCCCGAATATCCATCCAAGAAACAGAAGTGAGATCGCCCAGCCAACCTGTCCAGCATTTAGTCAATGAATGGCAAGGGAAAATGGTCCTTCCGGGTGGCTGTGTTCAATTTCCGATAATCCATGCAAATCCGCCATCCCGTGACTGTACGAGTCGAGATCAACTCGATATTCTCATTTTGTACGACCGTCATTCCTCCCTTCTTCAGCAGACATTGAACAGGGCTAACCCAATTGCTATCAGAGATGGGGAAGATGATACCAGCATCTAACTATGTGATCACTTCCTTCTTCACCACCTCTTTCATATTCGGGTTCAACCTTCGTTGATGTTCTCTTTAATAGTCTCATCCTCCTCTTATAGTATTACATCTACGGCCTCCACTAGTGAGTAATTTGCAAATTCGTTGGGTCTCCTCATAGATTGTTAAACATTGAATATTATCTTTTCATTGTTTAACCTCATTTTAAATTCTCCAGTCTCACAATCAATCAAAGCTCTCCCAGTGGCAAAAAACGACCTGCCCAGAATGATTGGTATCTCTTCATCCACTTGACAGTCAAGAATAATGAAGTCTGCAGGGAATACAAATTTCCCCACTTGAACAAGCACATCATCAAGAATTCCTGTCGGTCTTTTGATTGTGCGATCAGCCAGTTGCAGCAACATTGAGGTCGGTCTAGCTCTGCCAATGCCCAGTTTTGTATAGATTTCCAAGGGCATCAAGTTTATACTGGCTCCCAAGTCACACAATGCTTTAGCAAAAGCATATCTCCCAATGGTGCATGGGATAGTGAAACTACCTGGATCAGACACCTTTTGAGCCATAGGCCTTGTCACTACTGCGCTGCAGTTCTGTGTCAGAGTTATAGTGGACAGGTCCTGGAAGTCAAATTTTTGCGACATCAGGTCCTTCAACATTTTTTCATACCCTGGCATTTCCCTCAAAGCATCCATCATTGGGATATTCAATTGAATTTGTCGGAGCATTTCCATGAATTTCCTGTATTGATCATCTTTCTTTTGCTTTGCCAACCTCTGAGGGAATGTTGCAGGAATCAACCTCTGCCTACTGCTTTGTGTCTTTTCTTTGCTGGAAGCTTTTTCTACTACCTGTTCTAAGAGTTGTTCACCTTCCTTCTCCTTACCCTTGTCAACCTGTGCCTGCTCGATTACAACCTCGCTGAGCTCTGCTGACTCATCTGTCTCTAATGTATCTAGAGTAACTGGAGTAGTTGGCATTGTCTCTCTCCTAGATTGAGCAACTTGTTGCTCCCTATCTAAATCTCTTACATTCCTAAGACTCACTGCCATGAGCTGATTTGGGTTCTGCTCCTTTGGATTAATGTTTGTATCTGGAGGCGATTGTTCAAGGCCATAGATAGCTGTCCCAATTGAGTTTCAATGTCTTTGATTGCTGAATCATGTGCAGCTAACTTCTCTTGCATCTTTCCATTTGTCCCAATGAGTCGTTGCAGTATACCCCTGATTTCGATCATGTTACTGTCTTGCTATTGATGAGGTGGTTGGTAGGCCAACTATTGCTGGTGTTGCTGATTATAGCCCTGCTGCCTCTGATAAGGCACGACTTGGCCTTGTGGTCGTGCTCCTCCTGGATTGGGGTTGTGCTGTGGCTGGTTTGGTCTGTACTGCTGGTTTTATGTTGCTCCCCATTGCTGTCCATCTTGCCTCTGACCTCCGAAATTATTGACATAATTTATGTCTTCTCTGAAACCCTGGTTTTCATTCTTTCCACTCCACAAGCACACATATGACTGGTTTATGCAAGGAGTGCATAAGCCTCCATTTGTAGTATCAACAATGTGCACCTGTTTCGTACCCATCTCATCGATTTTCTTTGTCAGCAAGCTCATCTGGGTCATATGAGTGGCTATGTTTTCTGCATTTGTGTTGTTTGCGTCAAGAGCGACAAAATGCACTATTGGGGTGAGTGTTGTGTCTCTCGTTATCCAGCCTGAATTTTGAGACATCTTGTCAAAAGAATATTACACTCTGTGAATGTTTTGCTCAAGAATGTACCCCCGGCAGAAGCATCTACATTGGCCTTTAGACTGTCAGCCAAGCCCATATAGAATCTTTGTCCCAACATCTGATCCGGAATGCCATGGTGAGGACACTTCACCAACATACCCTTAAACCTCTCCCAGGTTTCTTGCAAAGTCTCAGTCGGTTTCTGCCTGAATTGCAATATCTCATCAATCTACCTCGCAGTTTTGTTGGGCGGATAAAACTTGTTTAAGAACTGCTTAACTAGTTCCTCCCAAGTGGCAATGGAGTTTATTGGGAGCAAATTTAGCCAAGTTTGAGCCTCCCCAGTCACTGAGAATGGAAACAGTAATAATTTGATTGCCTCAAGAGTCACATTCGGCTATCTTTGAGTGACACATACTGATAGAAAGTTCTTTAGATATTGCTGCGGGTCTTTGATGTATGACCGAGAGAACAACCATTTATTCTGCAACAGGTGCAGCATGTTGTTGGTAATCTAGAATGTCTCCGCTTGTATTTGAGGAACCGCAATTGCTGTGGCCAGGTTATCGGTAGTTGGTTGCGCCCAATCATAAAGAGCAGCTTCCGGCATAAGAGGTGCATTCACTCTGACGTTTGGGTCATCTCGATCATTCCTGTTGTTCGCGTTGATGTTATTTACGTCACCCATTTCAATTTCAAATTGTTCGTTTTGTTTCAACTGTTTGCTCTTCTTGTTAGCCCAGTTCAATGTCCGGAATGCTTTCTTGGGATCTGAGAGTCCTTCAAAGAGTTCACCAGTTCTCAAAGAGCTTCTAGGCATGCACCTGAGTCACAGAAGAGTTCAAACGTGAGAATTTCGATGGAAATATTTTTAACACCACAGAAAATTGATCTAAACTAATAATCCTAGCAATTCTTCCAAGTTGCAATAAATAACACCGTTAGTGCCCCGGCAACGGCGCCAAAATTTGATCACGCCCAACTATGCCTTATAAAAAGGACTAAGCGGTCGCTAGTTCAAGTCCGGAGTCGAATCCCGCAGGGAACTAACCTATTTACTACAACTTTTAACACTGCTAATGATAGCTCAAACAATCCCCGGATGCAAGATTTTTAATGGATAATGAGTAGAATTTAGTTAGGAAAAATAACAATAAAACTAGCAATAATCTAGAATAGAGTTGAATTCAATGGTAAAATGGTCTAGGGTTATTGATTTCCCCAATTGTCAGATTAATTATAACACGTTAGCCATAATCTCGCCGTAACACTCTATAAGAAATATGACTTCTGGGTTACCGCAATTATCTCTCGGTCAATTACGATAATTTACTATAAGTATTCTCTCGAACTACTCTAGTTAACAATTTATGCAACTCAGAATTATCCCACCAAATCTTCGTTATCTCTACCCTGGTTTTAAATTCAAGTAATTAATCTCTTAACTGACCCGAAAGTGGTGTTGTTCAACAACAATCTAACCAAGTGTTCTTTCTCAAGCAACACAAGATAACTAGACACGATTAATCAAGGGCCCTTTCAATTAATCACAACAACACGTAGTTGGACAATCATAGAGTAAAAATGGCTCAATTATATCAAAACAGGGTCAAGACTTCATCCAAAAATTGGTTCCATCAACCCTAGATGACGGGTTTAGCTACTCATGCAAATAGATAAAAATTCACTATATAAAGTCATAATCAATAATGGAATTAAAAAGAAGAAGATAAAAACCCTAAGGAGATTCTCTATCTTTCTTCCGTGTTCTTGCCTTCAAATTCTCTCTAAAAATAGCTCTCCTTCTCTTTTGGACGAATTAGGCTTCATATAGGTTTAGGTTAGTCGCCCTGGAAATTACATAATTGACCCTGGGTTCTTGGCTTCCGTCAGCCCATCCGCGGCCGCGGATCTAACCGCGGATTTGGCACATGTTCTTTCTGCGGCCGCGGATCTGACCGCGGAGCTGTCACGTGCTTTTCTTTCTCCTTTTCGACCATGATATCCTCCGATTGGCCTTCCACGATCCATATTGACTCTAAAACACTCTTTAGCTTCCTCCTAGCTCAGAGTGGCTCCTGCAAAATGAAAAACTCTTAGTTAGAGCATTTTGTTATCTTTTAACATTCAAACATTGATAAAGTGCGGCCAAATTAGAGTGTAAATAGTATCTAAATTGCATAATTATCGTCTACTATCAGTATTCATCTGAGAGAAGTGAAAGAAAGTCATGTGAGAGTAAGAGCTTTCGACGGGTCGCAGAAAGACATCATTGGGGAAATCTGCTTAGCTCTGCAAATTAGACCAGTTGAGTTCCCAATACTGTTCCAAGTAATGGACATTTCATCCTCACACAACCTATTATTGGGAATACCTTGGATACATATGGCACGGGCAGGTCCATCTACCCTCCATCTGTGTATGAAGTTTGAATGGGGTTGTCAAGCGATTGTAGTTCACGGCGAATGGAGCGTGTCGACTTATCTAGAACATGCAGTTCTATTCATAGAAGGACTAGACGGGGTCGCTTTTCATGCGGTCGAGATCATGTAGACCATAGAGATAGGGGAGATTGAGTAAAATCTAGGTATGCAGTCACCATACAGATCAAAGATGGTTATGAGATAAATGATGAAGTACGGGTACCGACCAAGGACCGGGTTGGGAGCCCGATCAGATGGAATAACAGAGTTGATTGGGCCAAGGGGACAGAAAGGCAGAGCTGGCTTAGGGTATCAAGCTCCAACTGGAAAAACTTACACTGATGGCTTCCGGAAGAAGGATTTTGTGCCAGAGCATATTTCGGATTCGGATCAGAGCTCAACACCATAGGATGACATCGTTGATGGAATGGGAAGGTTGTTCGTGACCATGATCGAGGAATGCTGCGACAAAATTGATATCAAGAAACCGACCACTCGAGATATCAAACCAAGAAAGGACTTGTAGAATTGGACTGCCAGCCCATATCTAGTTCGCCAAGATTCTTGGTAGAGTAGAATTGTAGTACTTTTGGGGAAAAAAGCGCGGTCAATTGACGCTTGAATTGTACACGTACACTTTTGTCAATTGCCTCCTTGAACACTTAGACACTCCCTTTGCTGAAATAAAAAGAATTGCTTTCTTAAAATTGTTCCAAACTTAATTATCGCTTCATTTACAGTTAGTTTTTCTTTTCAGTAATCAAAATGATAAATAACTGCATTTCGCAATTATGACATGTAACGAAACCCTCGAGCAATGCGATCTAGACTATGAGGAGTACGACAAAAGCATGTTTCTAGATAATCTCGCACAAGAGATCGAGCAGTAGGGAAGCCAGGAAAAGCCTAACCTGGAAGAGACAGAATTAACAAACCTGGGAAGCGAAGAAGACGTGAACGAAACTAGAATCAACATCCATTTAGAAGCAAAGTAGAAAGAAGAACTAGTCGGGATCTTCCGACAATACATATTCGCGCGGTCATATGACGACATGCCCGGATTGAGTACCGACATCATTTCGCATCGGTTGCCTACCGATCCCGCCAGACCGCCAATCAAAAAAACCCAGAAAGTTCAAGTCGGATTTGAGTTTGAGGATAAAAGAAGAAGTGACCAAGCAGAAAGAGGCAAACGTGTTGAGGGTCACCAAATATCCCACATGGTTGGAAAATATCATACCGGTGCCAAAGAATGATGGGAAGATCAGGATATATGTGGACTATCAAGATCTTAACAAGGTCAGTACCAAGGACGATTTCCCTTTACCAAACATTCATATCCTCATCGACATTATGCAAAGCACAAGCTGCAGTTATTCGTGGATTGTTTCGCCGAGTACCATCATATTCTGATGCATAAAGAAGATGCAGAGAAGACAGCGTTCACTACACTTTGGGGAGTGTATTGCTATAGAGACATTCCAATCGGCCTCAAAAACTCGGGTGCTACTTACATAAGGGCCATGGTGACCCCCTTTCACGATATGATGCACAAGGAAATTGAGGTGTATGTGGACGACATCATCATCAAATATCGAAAAAATACGAAGAATTTGGGTAATCTGAAGAAATTCTTCGAACGTTTGCGGAGGTACAATCTGAAGTTGAATCCCGCAAAGTGTGTATTCGGAGTCCCTGCTGAAAAACTGCTAGGTTTCATCGTGATCAAGAAAGGAATAGAATTGGATCCTTTAAAGATCAAAGCCATTCAAGACTTACCGCCACCAAAGAGCAAGAAGGATGTGATGATTTCCTTGGCAGATTAAATTACATCAGCAGATTCATAGCCCGGTCTACGGTAATTTGTGACCCTATTTTCAAGTTGTTGAAAAAGGATGCTGCTATAAAATGGACAGAAATGTGCCAGAGAGCTTTCAACAAGATCAAGGAGTACTTGTCGATCCACCAGTGTTGGTTCCTCCCCAGCCCGGAAAGGCACTATTATTATACTTGTCAGTTTTGGACAATGCATTTGGATGCGTGTTGGGACAACATGATGAGACTGGGAGGAAGAAGCAGGCCATTTACTACTTGAGCAAGAAGTTTACACCATGTGAAGATAAATACACTTTGATAGAACGAACCTGTTGCACTTTGGCCTGGATTGCCCAGACGTTGAGGCAGTACATGTCGGCATACACCACACATCGGATATCCCAGCTTGACCCACTCAAGTACATCTTTCAAAAGTCGATGCCCACAGGAAAACTAGCCAAATGGTAGATTCTTCTCAGCAAGTTCGACATTGTGTACGTAATGCATAAGGCCATCAAAGGACAAGCTTTAGCCGATCACCTTGTAGAGAACCCAGTGGACAAGGATTACGAGCCGCTCACTACATACTTTCTGGATGAAGAAGTTTTGTTCGCTGGAGAAGACATCACAGAGTCATACCCATGATGGAGAATGTTTTTTGGCGGAGGTGCAAATTTCAAAGGAGTGGGAATTGGGGCAGTCTTAATTTTAGAATCAGGACAGCATTACCCGACATCAGCAAAGATAAGGTTCCCCTTCTCCAATAATATGGCTGAGTATGAAGTGTGCATCCTCGGGATTAGGATGGCAGTCGACATGAACATTAAGGAGCTTCTGGTCATAGGAGATTCTAATCTGTTGATACATCAGGTCCAAGGAGAATGGACTACCAAGAATGTCAAGATCCTTCAGCACCTACATTGCGTGAAGGAGAAGTGTAAGGAGTTCACAAACATCGAGTTCAAACACATTCCCAGGATCCAAAATGAGTGTGCTGACACTCTCGCAACCTTCTCGTCCATGATCCAGCATCCAGCTAAGAATTACATCAACCCTATTGAGATAGAGGTCCAGGATCAACATGCGTATTGCTTGCATGTAGCTGAAGAGCCAGACGGTAAGTCAAGGAACCACGACATCAAAAGATTCATCGAAACAAGAGAATACCCAAAAAATGCCACCAATCATTAGAAGCGAGTCGCTCAGAAGGCTAGCAAATCACGTTTTCATCAACGAGGAAGTCCTGTACAGGAGGACCCCAGATTTGGGTCTGTTAAGATTGCTAGATGTTGCTGAAGCAACCAAATTGCTAGAAGAAATACATGCAGGGATATGTGGACCTCACATGAACGACTTCACCTTAGCCAAGAAGATTTTAAGAGTTGAATACTTTTTATGACCATGGAAAGCAATAGCATTCGCTACGTGTAGAAGTGTCACCAGTGCCAGGTTCACGGGGATTTCATCCGGGTTCCACCTAATGAGTTGAATGTAATGGGTTCACCCAGGCCATTTACCGCTTGGGGCATGGACGTAATCAGACCTATAGAGCCTTTCGCATCAAATGGACACCATTTCATCTTGGTAGCCATTGACAACTTCACCAAATGGGTCAAAGCTTCTACATACTAGGTCGTCACGAAGAAAGTAGTGGCAGATTTCGTCGGTAACAACATAGTCTGCCGATGCGGAATACCATAATCAATCATCACTGACAATGTAGCCAGTCTCAACAGTGATCTCATGAGGGAGATTTGTGAGAAATTCAAAATTGTCCATCGTAACTTGATAAGTAGGGATTTTGACTACTTATTTGCACCCTTTCACTTTCGTGTTAGCTCAAAAATGCTTAAAGGTATTCCCGAAAACTGATAAAATGTGCTTTTTTGCAGGAGTATTGGAAAATGAGCCAACGTAATGAAATTCAACACAAGAAGGAGTATTTTTTGACAAGGATTAAAACCAAGCAAAAAGTGGCAAAGTGCGGACCGTAGAATTTTGTCTGCGGCCGTAGAATGTGAAAGAATTTTGCCAGTGTTGCTTTGTAATGTGCGGACCACACAATAATAGTGTGGCCAAAGAAGAGGAAGATCAGAGAGTTAGAACCTGAAGTCTATCGAGAAGTGCAGACCGCACTATTATTGTGCGGCCGCAGAAGTCTAGAGTGCAGCCACACTCAAAAATGTGCGGTGCGCAGAACCTGAAGAAGTGCGGCCGTAATTTAGAATTGTGTGGCCGCAGAAGTCCCTCCTGTCAAGCTCAGCTTCAAAGTGCGGACCGCACACAGAATTGTGCGACCGCAGAACCTCCGAAAGGCAATTTTGTCCGTAATTTTCAGCTGTGTATAAATAGTCTTTTTTGTCAAAATTAGGTTAAGTTTGAACATCTGAAAGTTTGTAGCCATTTTTCTTTACTGGTTTTGGTAACTTTAGAATATTTTAGTGATTAAACATTAGATTTTTGTCTTTTAATTTTGCAATATGAGTTTAGTTATCATTGCTTCTTTAATTTCTTCATTTTCGTCTATGAGTAGCTAAATTTCTAGCTAGGTTTGTGACACAAGCCTAGTGTGGGTACCTAATGGGTGTTTGATTTAGGGCATGTTTATGGTTGGGTGTGTAATATTTAGCCTAGTTCTTGCTTTATTTGTAGAACTAATGGTTGCAAATATTGATTCAAGACTATTTGACTTAGTCTCTACTTGAGAAAGAGAGATTGAGTCTAGGAAAACTTGGCTAACAAGAAATTGGGGTGAACTCAAGAAATTGATAGTCTCAATTAAAGGGTTGAATCTAGAGATAGTAAAACCCGACTTGAGCATCTATCAACTGTTTTGTGAATTACCCATTTGGACTTGAGAAAGCCGAATTGGGCAAAACCACTCTATTACCGAGAGGTATTAAGTGGGTAATTGTGTGTTGATTGCTATATTACACCCCGACCAACAAAACCCGCTCTAAAGCGCACAACCCGTTAGGAAACCACCTAGGTGGAAGTCACAGCCCTAGATCTTTTACAAATTTTAAAAACAACATCAAAAATATCATTCTCTAGTTTTACATTTGCAAAAAATAGCTTAATTTAGAAGTAGACAAAAACAACGAAGTATGTAGAAGTGCATTTTGGACACGTTATACACTTAGTCCGAATATATACCTAATCTTATCTATTCTCCCTGTGGATTCGATCGCGTGTCCTAGTTGGGTAATTATAATTGCATCGACCGCTTCACAACCCCAATTTGAGGCGTGAACTTGGGCGACATCAATTTTTGGCGTCGTTGCCCGGGAGTAAAAAATGGATTTAGCTATATATTTGGTTTTGTGTGTGATTTGTCTTCCTTTCCTTCCGGGCTACTAATCTTTTTGTGAAACAATTGTAGGTGATATAATGGCTTTCAACAACAATGATCCTCTTGGAAACGTGCCTTTGGGGGATGACAGGGATGATGACCAAGTTGATGAGGTTCCTCTTGAACCTCAAGCAAATAGACGAGGTCGGCCACCTCAAGACAACGTTCTCGTTCCACCCCTACCTCCTCCAAGAGCGGCGGCACTCCGGGTGTTTTCAAATGAAGGATACACAAGTGCCATAGGCCCGCCTCGCATTATGGCGGGAAATTTTCAAATCACAAATATTATGCTTACGTTGTTTGAACAACAGGGATTCTTCACCGGGGCTCCAAATCAAAATGCATACAAGCACTTGAAAGGGTTTGTTGAGACTTGCTGGGGGAGTAAACAGAAAAACGTCTCCGAGGATGCTTTACGGTTGAGGCTATTCCCTTTCTCTCTAAGGGGGAAGGCCTTGTATTGGTTAGAGAGGTTGCCAAATCATTCTATCCATACATGGGATGAATTGGCCGAGAAATTCATTTCCAAGTTCTTTTCTCCCGAGCATATGGCAACTCTTAGGGATGAGATTCTATCTTTCAAACATGAACCCAATGAGCCTTTGAATGAGATATGGGAGAGGTACCATACTATGGTGAAAGAGTGCCCGAACAACGACATGACAGAGGCTATAATTAAACAAACTTTCTGTAGGGGGATCCATACTACCAATCAATGCGTGGTCAACCAACTTGCCAGTGGAAATTTCATGACAACACCGTATGCGGAAGCTTGTGATATTCTTGATGAAATGGCGGATACTTCATCGGCATGGCAAAGTAGAGCAAACGTTCCTCAAGGCCATCCAAATGTGATTCGCTTGCATAAAGAATTACATGATCATGGGCAAGCAATTGCCGAGTTGACCACAATGAACTAACTAGACAAAGCTCAACTTCAACAAGTGCAAGGTCCCAAGAAAGTAAAATCAAGGGAGGGAGTTAGTATGATGGTAAACAAGAGAAGGCAAAAGGGTCCTCAAGTGCAAAATCAGGTTGAAAATTATGTGCAAGATGATAGTGGGTTTGATCAAGATGAACAATACAATGAACAAGAAGAGGAGGTGCAATATGTGAACAACTTCCAACGGCATAGAAACAACAATCAAGGCCTGAATCAACAACAATGGCGACCACAAGGAAATCAAGGAAATTGGAATTCAAACAATCAAGGTAGTTGGAACAATCAAAACAATCAAGGTAGTTGGAACAATAAAAAAACCAAGGGAATTGGAACATTTAAAGCAATCAAGGAAATTGGAATGGTCAAAACAACCAAGGCAATTGGAGTGGCAATAATCAAGGCTATTGGGGAGGTAACAACCAAGGAGGGTGGAACAACAACAACAACCAGGGGTCGGGTTTTCAAAGGCCCCCGATGTTTCAACAACCAAGCAACCCACCTCCACATCCTTCCCAAGGTCCGAGTTCTTCCAACTATGAAATGGGCCGAATAGAAAACATGTTCAAATAAATGATGGAGAAGAATGCCGACTCCGATGCTCAACTAGACTCTCAAAACACTTCGATTCGCAATTTGGAAGTTCAATTGGGCCAAATCTCGCAAGCGTTAAGCACTTGTCCTAAGGGGGCACTACCAAGTGATACGGTGGTAAACCCAATAGGTGAGAACAACGCGAGACATGCCATGGCCGTGACTACAAGAAGTGGAAAAGGTGAGGATGCAACCACCTCAAACCAAAAGAAGATTGTGGATGATGAACAATTGGTACAAGAAGATGAGATGCCAAGCAATGAAGTGCAAGAAAATGATGAGGTGAGAATTGATATTGAAGACAATGTGGAGGAGACTCAAGAAGAAGTGAACCCGTCTAGGGAGCACATAGTTGACATACCAGAATCGGTAGTGCCAAAGGCTAAGGCACCAATGCCTAGGCCTCCTCCTCCATATCCTCAAAGGCTTGCCAAGCAAAATGGCGAGAACCAATTCAAAAAGTTTATTGATATGATGAAGAGTTTGTCTATTAATGTGCTATTGGTTGAGGCCTTGGAGCAAATGTCGGGTTATGCAAAGTTCATGAAGGACTTGGTGGCAAAGTAGAGGTTAATGAATTGTGAGACTATAAAGATGACACATCAAGTGAATGCAATTGTGTACTCAATGGCTCCTATATTGGTAGATCTGGGCGCTTTCACAATCACATGTACAATTAGGAGTGCCGACTTTGCCAAAGCTTTATGTGATCTTGGGGCGAGTATCAACTTGATGGCCTATTCGGTGTTCAAAACTTTGGGAATTAAGCAACCAAGACCCATATCCATGAGGTTACAAATGGCGGATCGTACTATGAAGAGACCATTGGGTATTATTGATGATGTGTTGGTTCGTGTTTATAAGTTCATCCTCCCGGCGGACTTTGTGATTCTTGATTGTGAAGTGGACTATGAGGTGCCTATTATTTTGGGTAGACCTTTCCTTGATACGGGAAAGGCTCTCATTGATGTGGACTCCTGTGAGCTCACATTCCGGGTGGGTGATGAAAAGGTGGTCTTCCATGTGTGCAAATCTATGAGGCAACCGAATAGCAATGAAGTTTGTTCGTTCGTGGATTTGGTGACCGGTGTGATTTTTGATGATGCTAGTGCCATAATGAATATTGAGGACACTTTGGAAGTCGTTTTCTCAACCTTGATGATGAGGAGGAGAAATATGGCTATGTGGAATGCGTGAATGCATTACACGGGATGGGGTCGTACAATTATGAACCCCGTAAATTATCCTTGGATCTTGAAAACCGGAGGACTCCTCAAATAAAGCCCTCAATCGAGGAGCCTCCACACTTTGGAGTTAAAGTCATTGCCTCCGCATCTCAGGTATGAATTCCTTGGCCCTTCTTATACTTTACCGGTTATTCTTTCCTCTTGTTTGACTAACATGCAGGTAGAGTCCACATTAGAGGTGCTACAAAGGAGGCAGAGAGCTAAAGGATGGACATTGGCGGATATTCGGGGCATAAGCCCCGCCTTTTGCATGCACTAGACTATTTTGGAGGAGGATGCCACACCCTCTGTTGAACATCAAAGGAGGCTGAATGAAGCAATGCAAGAGGTGGTCAAAAAGGAGGTCATAAAGTGGTCGGATTCCGCGGTTGTGTACCCCATTTCCGATAGTTCGTGGACTTCTCAGGTGCAATGTGTCCCAAAGAAAGGGGTATGTCTGTGGTTACCAATGACAAGAACGAGTTGATTCCAACAAGAATGGTGACCGGGTGGAGAGTGTGTATGGACTATCGCAAGCTCAACAAAGTCACAAGGAAAGATCATTTCCCACTTCCCTTCCTTGATCAAATGCTTGATAGGTTGGCCGGCTGTGCTTTCTATTTTTTCCTCGATGATTATTCCGGCTACAATCAAATTCTTATTACTCCGGAGGATCAACAAAAGACTACTTTCACATGTCTCTATGGTACTTTCGCATTCTCACGGATGCCATTTGGGTTATATAATGCACCGGCGACTTTTTAATGGTGTATGATGGCTATCTTCACCGACATGGTGGAGGATATTCTTGAGGTCTTCATGGATGACTTTTCCGTGGTCGGGAATTCTTTTAATAATTGCTTGAACAATTTGGATAAGGTCTTGGCAAGATGTGAAGAGACGAACTTGGTATTGAATTGGGAGAAATGTCACTTCATGGTCGAGGAAGGCATTGTCCTTGGTCACAAAATTTCAAAGAAAAGTATTGAGGTCGATAAGGCTAAAATAGAGGTGATTTCTAAACTTCCACCCCCTACATCAGTGAAGGGAGTGAGGAGTTTCTTGGTTCATGCGGGTTTCTATCGCCGATTCATCAAGGATTTTTCCAAAGTGGTGAACCCCTTGTGTAAGCTTTTGGAGAAGGATGCCAATTTCCATTTCAATGAGGATTGCATGAAAGCATTTAAATTGCTCAATTTCAAATTGACGACTACTCCTATTATCACCACACCAGATTGGAGCTTGCCTTTTGAACTCACGTGTGACGCAAGTGATGTTGCGGTTTGAGCAGTTTTGGGGCAAAGAATCAACAAAATCTTACATCCGATCTATTATGCTAGTAAGACCATGAACGATGCCCAAGTCAATTACACAGTGACTAAAAAAGAGCTTCTTGCTATTGTCTTTGCTATGGAGAAGTTCCGCCCATACTTGATGGGTACAAAGGTGATTGCCCACACTGATCATGCGGCGCTTCGGTACTTAATGAGCAAGAAGGATTCAAAGGTGAGGTTAATGCGGTGGGTTCTCTTATTGCAAGAGTTTGATCTAGAGATCCAAGATCGCAAAGGTAGTGAAAATCAAGTGGCGGACCACTTCTCTTGATTGGAGGAGGAGGGGAGGCCACATGACGGCCTTGAGATCAATGATTCCTTCCCCGACGAGCAGCTTCTAGCAATTTCAATGACCGAGATGCCATTGTTCACCGATTTAGCAAATTATCTTGTGAGTGGCATTATACCGAATGAGTTCTCTTCAAACCAAAGGAAGAAGCTCAAACGGGATTGCCTTGACTATTATTGGGATGAACCTTATCTCTTCGGATTTGTACCGATGGTGTGATTCGAAGATGTGTGCCGGAGGAGGAACAAGTGGAAATTCTTGAGGCTTTCCACTCTTCACCATATGGTGGTCACCATGTTGGAGCTAGAACAGCGACAAAAGTGTTGAGTTATGGATTCTATTGGCATACTCTCTACAAGGATGCTAGTGAGCTTGTCAAGCGTTGTGATGAATTCCAAAGGGCCGGGGGAATCTCAAAGAAAAACGAAATTCCCCTCAGCACCATCTTGGAGATTGACATTTTCGATGTGGAAGGTATTGATTTCATGGGTCCGTTTGTGAGCTCTTATGGAAACACCTATATTCTAGTCGCGGTTGATTATGTGTCTAAATGGGTTGAGGCCGTTGCTTTACCCAATAATGAAGCGAGGAGTGTGGTGGCATTTTTGAGGAAGAACATCTTTACAAGATTTGGTACTCCAAGGGCAATCATAAGTGAAAGGGGTTCGCATTTTTGCAAGAATGCTTTTGATACCTTACTCACCAAGTATAGTGTCACTCACAAAGTCTCGACCCCCTATCACCCTCAAGCAAGTGGTCAAGTCGAAGTTTTCAACAGGGAGATCAAGAGTATTTTATCAAAGACACTGAATGCCAACCGGACGGATTGGTCAAGAAAACTTGATGATGCTTTATGGGCTTATAGGACGACTTTCAAAACACCGATTGGGATGTCTCCATATCGATTGGTTTTTGGTGAGTCTTGTCATCTTTTAGTGGAACTTGAGCATAAGGCTATATGGGCATTGAAGAAGCATAATCTTGAATGGGATGTCGCTGCCAACTTAAGGGTGACACAATTGAATGAGCTATATGAGTTCTGGTACCATGCATAAACAAGTTCATCCTTATACAAGGAGAAGATGAAGTACCTCCATGACAAGTACATTTGGAACAAGGAGTTTAAAGAAGGCGATCTTGTGTTATTGTTCAATTCTCGGTACGGATGTTTTCGAGAAAGTTGAAGTCAAAATGGAGTGGCCCATTTGAAGTTATTTGTGTGACACCATTCGGTGCATTGGACTTGAAAAATAAGAATGATGAAGTGATTAGAGTCAATGGGCACCGGGTGAAGCACGATCTCGGAAAATTTGATGGTGGCCACGTCCTGACGGTTCTTCATTTCAAGCGATTGGTAATTTGTATCGTGCTGCGACGTTAAATCAGGCGCTTCTTGGGAGTCAACCCATGTGTCTTTTTCTTTGTCTTTTTCTTCTTTTTTAGATAGGCTTTGTTTTGTGCTAACTAGTTTTGAAGTGTATGCACGAATGAGTGTGCTTTGCAGGGACTGTGCCCAGAAAAATGGCTAAGAGTTGAAAAAAGTGCAGACCCCACATTTATTGTGCGCACCGCACAATTTTGTATGCCACTGCAGAGAGGAATCTGCAGCCGCACAATTCATTGTGCGGCCGCACAACTAGAGACCCAAATATGCAACTCTCTGAAGTTTGGAATAGCAGAGAAATGGCCATTCTACGGCCGCACTTGAAATTGTGTGGTCCGCACAAATTTATGCGACCGCACTCACTTTTGTGCGGACCGCAGAGCTTCAGCTAGGATCAGGTAAAGAGTGCGGACCATGCTCAAAATTGTGCAGCCGCTCTCAGCTGCATTTTTGACCTAATTTGGTCAACCTATAAATAGGTCTTCATAGCACTATTCACAACCTTACACACTCTGAGCTCTTAAGACCTAAGCAAGCACAGTGAACACAAATTGTTTCACTCTCCACACTCGTTTCATCAGTCTAGATTCTTCCCTGCATCTTCCGTCACTGGTATGTTCAATTCGTGTTTGGATTTTTCAATTTTTCTTAGTTTTTGTTCTTCAGTAGAATAGTTATTTTTAGGCCTAAATTGTCAGATGTTCTTCATGTGTGCTTAAAATTGTGTGGTTAATATCATATGCACTCATTGGGGGCTGGGTAAATCATATATAATGTTTAATTTTCCAATACCATGTCTACATTGTGCAAAAAGTTGAAAAAACATTAGTCAGTGCCATAGGATTTCAAATTGTGCTGCAGACTATGAGTTAGGGCACAACACTAAGCATGCAATGTGCGGACCGCACTCGGAATTGTGCGGTCCGCATAAAAATGTCTGCGACCGCACTTTGAAACATCAGAGAACTAGTAGTCCAAACCTGGTTTTGTGTGGCCGCACTCAAAATTGTACGGTCTGCACAAGGCAGTTTGCGGCCGCTGTCAATATTGTGCGGTCCACACTTTCACATCTGTGAACTGTCTTGTTTTTCTGCAAATGATAACTGCTTCTGGACTTTAACCGACCTATGTGCTTTGTATTGCCGACAATGGTTCGATCACGAGGTAGAGGTGATTCTACAAAAGGGAGAGGTGCACCCTCCCGAGGCCAAGGCAAGAGTAACCTACCACTCGCCATACAGAAAGAAATAAACAAAAAGGCAACTGCCAAACCTTCAGAATCTAGTGAATATCTCCGTCTAAGGAAGCCTCAGAGGGAAACTCTGTGCAAGCACAATCAGAATTGAGAGGAAAAGGATTAAATCCTTCTAAGAAATAAAGTTTTTGATCGGAATACGAATCAAATAGGCTGGAAGGGGCAATAAAAGGACCTGATTGAGATCACACTTCTTTTGGCCTGGAGAGGAGTCTGACGTACTTCCAATACTCAGAGAATGCTTAAGAACTGGCCAGCGAGTTGGACTCTCTGGAAAAATAGCATCTCGCAAGTTTCCGAAAGAAAGACGCAAAAATAGGTATCTAATTTTAGTATTTGGATTACTGTTGGTATCGGAAAGGATTTTTATCCAAACATTAATTGGTCGTATATTAGCAGATGATATATACATGGGTCCGCGATGTATTGCCACTAGAAATCAAGACATTGGCATTGGACTTGTAAATCGATTCATAACCTTTCGGGCACAACCAATCCTCGCCTTACTTCCTATTCATTTGTGGGTCTGGACCCGAGGGCCTATTTTTTCCAAGAGGTTCAAAAAACAAGGAAATGCGGGCAGGGTAGAGCTCGGCAGAGGGTTCGAGAATAGGGTTGGGTCCTGTCCTTATGATTTAGATAAGAAAAGAGTTCCAAACCTTTATGCATGCACCTCGCTAAGGAAGCTTGGTCTGCTTAGGGCTCATAGGAGGTAGGACAGATAATAGAATTTTGCGAGCGAGATGAGTCTGGGAAAGCCTGACGGGCTAGAGGGCCAAAACGAGCACTATACTCTTTCTTAGTTTAGGGCAGAAACATACTCAAGGAACGCAAAGCTAACCCAAAAAATGGAATATTACCTCAGCTCAAAGGTTGTTTACTCAGATATTTCTTATCAAAGCGAGGGATTCGTTTCAGGCGATTTGCCTTTTCTATTGATCCCTGCGGATTGGATCAGTTTCTAGTTTCCAAATAAGTGGTACCCTTTCTTTAGAGTCCGGTAGGTCAATTAAGTTGCCTAAATCTCTTCCTTATCTGCTACTATGTAGCTGCCTTCCTTGCTTCATCTTCGGCTTTCAGAGTTGTGAACAAATATCCCTTCCTTTTCCAAATATTTTACGAATATGCTTTCTTGATTTCGAAGTGCTTTTTTTGGAACTGCCATTTAGAAATTAAAAAATTACTCATTGTTATAGCTGGATGTGAAAGACATCTATTGTTCAAAATGAATTCTGATTCATAAGGAAGGGGATCTACACCAGAAAAGGAGTTTACGGCCGATTCCCATATAGACACTTTAACTCACATTGCTTTAGGAAGTACTCTTCTTACTGAAGAAGAAGACAAACTAATTCACCCGCCATTACTTCATTAAGACTATGAATACGAGCAATTCCGTCGCCTACATGAAGTACGGTACCGGTATTTACAATCTTTACTTATCTATTATATTGTTCAATACGTGATGTGCAATCTCAACCAAAACAGTTTCTGGGTAGACTGCAACTGAGAGATGAGCCCTCCTCCTCTGCTAGCTCTTCTGAGGGCTCGGAAGAGGATAGCTGGGGTTTAGAGCCCTCCTCTACACGTACTCCCCCTGCACCAGTTGCAGTAGAAGATGATGTTCTTGATGATGGTAGAGGAGGTGAGACTAGAGTGGGCGGCCTAGAGAGGTAAAAGAAGAAGGAGATATGGGAAGAAATATTTGTGAGCTTGGCAGCCTTCACAAGGTTCAAAGAATGGTGGCCCCAGAGATCGCTCACACTTGAGCGGAAATTCTTAGTGAAGGACTTGGATAAATACAATCCAAATACCCTTAGGCAGTTTAGGGAGCGCAAGGGATGGATGTGGTTCACCCAGAGTGTTATGGATGCCAATGAGCACTTGGTACGTGAATTCTATGCCAATGTGGCACACATCAATAAAGGTACCAAAGTGACCAAAGTGAGGAATTTGAAGGTCAGATTCGATCAATGCACTTTGAACACTTACATGGGATTCGAGGAGGTAGAGGCAGTCCAGTACATGGAAAAGCTTTCTATGGGTGAAGCAGCTCGCCCTAGGCTAGTAGAGATCTTGGCAGCTCCAGGACCACCACCACCGTGGATCACAGTGGGGGTTTCCATCGCACGGGCCACCCTTAATTTTGAAGCAAAAGGGTGGCAAACTTTTGTGTGCAGCCGGATAGACCCAAGCCCGAATGAGAACAATCTTCCACTCCCCCGAGCAGTTTTGGTAGCATCTATCATGGCCGGGTACCCAATCAATGTGGGTTCCATCATGTCGACCAACATGTTAGTGGTTGTCCGAAAAGGTGAAAGCTCCTATCCATATCCCAACACCCTCACAGAATACCTTACGGATGCAAAGGTGAAGCCGAGGAGATTTGATACACAGGTGCGGGCCAAAAAGCCCTTTTCATGGTACTCTTTGCAAGGTCCGGGAAACCCAAAGTTCAAGGGCAAGGCAACTGTCACCGGTGTCCAGTCTAATGAGCCAACGGTGGTGGTTACAAATTCAGCTGATGAGCCTTCTATAGCTCTAATACCTTCTACAGCTACCATGCCTTCCACAACAGCCGGTCCTTCCAGCGAGACAGCTGACATGCCACCACCTCCATCTTCTAGACCATCTACATCAGTGCCAGTGCCTGCCTCATCCACATATCCACTCACTGCGCTGCTAGTCTCTCGGACATTGGTGAGTCTCAACAACTGGATGTAGATAGCTACTTCAAAACTGTCTGACATATCCAGTGCTGTTGCAGCACACTCTTCTACCCCAGCAGCATCACAGGTACCTCCATCATTGGGGGAAACATTGAAGAATATTCTGGAAAACTAGTAGACCATTATGGATACTTGGTGGCTCATGGGGGAGTCATTGAGGAATTAGGCAAACAGGTGAAGAAGATGCGGAAGTCTCAGGCTTCGAAGAAATCAGTGGATAGATTGATAAAAAAAGTGGCCAAGATAGCATCCGCTGAGGATATACCACTTGATCTACTGATGGAGTCAGCACCACCAACACCAGCAGCCCAAGCAGCACCATCAGTACCTGAAGCATCAGAGGCAGTAGCTGGCCAATCTGAGGAGCCAGACCTTGCTGCCCACATTGCTGAGGAGGTGCTTCAGATTTTCATCAACACGGTTGTTCCCCGAGCAGAGGATGATGAGATCCAGTTGGAGGATCCCAAGGGTGCTGATGATGCCATGCACACTGAGACCACATAGGGAGTTCTCTTCAATCTCTACCCTTCCTTATTCTAATTTTTGTTGAGCATTGAGGACAATGCCTATTCTTATTCAAGGGGTGGTCTATTTTGGTTGGTTTGATATGACATTGGCCTGTAATAACTTTAATACTCTTTTTCTTTTATCTTTATTCTCTCTTTCATTATGTATATATTCCTCCCTCTCTTTTGATGCATATATTCTATTCCCCTCGATTTGTATATTTATTTGTCTAACTTTCAGTATTTTATTTCATAACTTCTTTAGTTTGTTTTTCTTAGTAGTATAACTTCTTATTTACTTTAATAGCTTCTTTTTGATTTGGTAGCTTCTTTTTATGTTTAAGTGAGCAATAAGCCTTTGGTTTTCTTAATGGGTTTTGTGTGAACCGGGTGGCTCTTCCCAACGATGGATGGAGCGACAACCTTCTTAAGGGATTGAGTCCGTTTTTTATGTTTAGGTAAAAACAGTAGTATTAATGAATAAAAGGTTCAAGCCTGTTTCACTTGGTACCAACACATTTAACTACGGCCTTATGGTTTAAAACAAGTTCTTGGCAAGAAATAGCTCTAATTAGTGACCTTTCGACTCTTGTGTTGACTTGAGCAATCATCGAGTGGTTTAGTTGAACCATTAGTGATTTTCAATCTTGAATATGGTTATTGTGAGCCCTCGACTCTATCCTCTTTAATAATCCGATTGCGTGAGAAGTGAGATTTTTGTTGCAAGTCCAAGTACCCGTGCGAATGGTCTAGAACTTTCCCTGAATGTGTTTCTAGGAGAAATTCTAAGTTTTGCTTGGCTTGAGAAGTGATTTTAGGCTCTCCTTGGCCCGCTTTAAATGTGCCATGTCCCGCCAATATTTCTATCCCTAGTCAACCCATTTGAGCCTAAGACCATTCTCATTTGATATCCACGTTACAATCCTTTACCCGTTAGTAGTGACCCTCTCTCGGCACCCTAGCTTTCTTAACACTCTTGAGAAGTAATTGACTAGAACATAAGTTTGGGGGAGAGAAGAGGAGTTTGAAAGTGGTATAAAGGCACAAAAAGAGAAGAAATGAAGAAAAGGAAAGGCAAAGAAAAAGATAGAATGAACAAAAGAAAAAGGCAAAAATAAAGTGAATAAAATGAAGAGTTGAAGGGATTCAAAGAAAAGCAATGATGCAAAGCATGGAGAAAACGAAGAAGGAGAAAATGAACATCATGACCGAGAAAGAGTGATGTTAAGTCTCTCTAGTGCCTAAGGAAAAATATAATGACTCAAAGAGTCGGCAAAACATGAGCCAAAAAGAGAAAAATGGAGTGCTTAAGGAAAGATGAACCTGTTTCTATTCCAACATTCCCTACCCTTATCCAATAAGCCTTCATTACATTCCGAAAAAGCCCTACATGATTTCAAGCCGAGTGAACTTACATTAGTGATGATTTACATGAGGGGCAAGCATACGGTACTTAGAGCCGTACTTGTGACATTCTTTTGAGAGAGATGAGCGAACTTTTCACAAATCCTTGAATTGAGTGCTACATTCTTAAGTGAGATATGCTAACGGAGAGTAGAGGAGGAGTTTGGGATCCACAATGACCTACATGAAAGAGCGAGCTTCCTTGATGAATAAAGTCAACACTTGATGCTCTAGTGTCACATTAGAACTATTATACTTAAAAAGTCAAATTATTGCCTTGTTGATAATTCATAAGTGTTGTGGGTAATTGTTGGTCCCAATTGATGTGTGTTTGATTCACCATAGGCTAGCTGAAATAGCTCTTTTCCTGTGGAGGTGGGAATTACCTTATTTGCTTGAGGACAAGAAAAAGCTTAAGTTTGGGGGAGTTGATAAGTAGGGATTTTGACTACTTATTTTCACCTTTTTACTTTCGTTTTAGCTCAAAAATGCTTAAAGGTATTCCCGAAAACTGATAAAATGTGCTTTCTTGCAAAATTTTGTCTGCGGCCTCATAATATGAAAGAATTTTACCAGTGTTGCTTTGTAATGTGTGGACCGTACAATAATTGTGCGGCTGCAGAAGAGGAAGATCAGAGAGTTACAACCTGAAGTCCATCGAGAAGTGCGGACTGCACTATTATTGTGCGGCCGCAGAAGTCTAGAGTGCGGCCACACTCAGAAATGTACAGTCCGTAGAACCTGAAGAAGTGCGGCAGCAATTCAGAATTCTGCAGCCGCAGAAGTCCCTCCTATCAAGCTCAGCTTCAAAGTGCGGACCGCACATAGAATTGTGCGGCCGCAGAACCTTCGAAAAGGCAATTTTGTCCGAAATTTTCAACTGTGTATAAATAGTCTTTTTTGTCAAAATTAGGTTAAGTTTCAACATCTGAAAGTTTGTAGCTAGTTTTAGTAACTTTAGCTTACTTTAGTGATCAAACATTAGATTTTTGTCTTTTAATCTTGCAATATGAGTTTAATTTTTATTTTTTCTTTAGTTTCTTCATTTTCATTTTCATCTATGAGTAGCTAAATTTCTAGCTAGGGTTGTGACCCAACCATAGTGTGGGTACCTAATGGGTGTTTGATTTTGGGCTTGTTTATGGTTGGGTGTGTAATATTTAGCCTAGTTCTTGCTTTAATTGTAGAATTAATGATTGCAAACACTGATTCTAGCCTATTTACTTAGTCTCTACTTGAGAAAGAGAGATTGAGTCTAGGAAAACTTGGCCAACAAGAAATTGGGGTGAACTCAAGAAATTGAAAGACCCAATTAAAGGGTTGAATCTGGAGATAGTAAAAGCCGACTTGAGCATCTATCAACCGTTTTGTGAATTACCCATTTGGACTTGAGAAAGCCAAATTGGGCAAATCCACTCTATTACCAAGAGGTGTTGAGTGGGTAATTGTGTGTTGATTGCTATATTACACCCTGACCAACAAAACCCGCTCTAAAGCCCACAACCCGTTAGGCAACCACCTAGGTGGAAGTGACAGCCCTATATCTTTTACAAACTTGAAAAACAACATCAAAAATATCATCCTCTAGTTTTACATTTGCAAACAATAGCTTAATTTGGAAGTAGAAAAAAACAACTAAGTATGTGGAAGTGCATTTTGGACACGTTATACACTTAGTCCGAATATATACTTAGTCCCATCTACGCTCCCTGTGGATTCGATCCCGACTCCTAGTTGGGTAATTATAATTGCATCGACCGCTTCACAACCGCAATTTGAGGTGTGAACTTGGCTGACATCATAACTCCACAGCCTACAGGCCGTAAATGAATGGAGCAGTTGAAGCAGCCAATAGAAACAACAAAAGGATTCTACCAAAGATAGTGGATAACCACAGGCAATGGCACAAGACTTTATCCTTCGCCCTGCTAGGTTATCGGACCACTATGAGAAGATCCATTGGGGAAACACCATACATGTTGGTATATGGCACTGAAGCAGTGATACCCGCAAAGTTCGAAATACCATCCTTGAGGGTAAGCCAAGTTAGATGATACATAATGGATACGGGTCAGGCAGGAGCAACTCATGCTCATTGATGAGAAGAGAATGGACGCAGTGTGTCATGGTCAACTGTATCAAAATTGGATGGCCAGTGCATTCAGCAAGAGGTTGAAACCTCGACAATTTACACGGGGGCAGTTGATCTTAAAGAAGATATTCCCTTATCAAGCAGAAGCAAAGGGAAAGTTTGCGCCAAAATGGAAAGGTCCTTATGTGGTCCATCGAGTATTTTCGGGAAGAGCTCTGATCTTAGCAGAAATGGAAGGAAAATTCAGCATGACGCCTCGCAGTCAAGAGATACTACATTTGAAGACAGTAGAGTTAGGTTTTGGTTATAACACAACTACGCCCGACCTGACTTCCCACGATAGGATACGTAGGCAACCCATGTAGGTTCCGGTCCCCCCCCCCCTTTATAATAGAAATTCCAAATATCATTTTGTATGTATTGGAACTACCCCCACGACTTGATTTCCTTCTACAGGAATACGTAGGCAATCCTCGTCGGATTCACTCATATGTTATAATTGAACTACGTTCTGGCCTGATTCTATTTGGATACTTAGGCAGTCTGAGTCAGACTCTTCCACTTCATTTTTTCAATTCCCTATCATTTTGCATATATTGTAATTGAACTACGTTCAGACCAGATTTCATTTGGGATACGTAGGCGACCTAAAACAATTCGGTCATAGCCCTAGGAAAACCTTTGTAACGCATTCGTTTAGATTAGAATGCAATCGCAATGGCAAGCTATGTCATCAAGAGCATCTCGAAGAATCGACACCAACGGGACAGAGTCTTCTAGAAACAATGTTCGCGTTTGAGGGAATTTCTAAACTTGTCATAATCTGGAACGGCGACATTTCCCATAAAATTTGATTATTTTCAAAATGTTTTATTAAAAAAAACTATCATTCCACCTACCGAACTTCATATCATAACCTCACCAGACCCGGGGAAAATCCAGGACTACGGTCAACACAAACCAACAACCCACCCCCCACCCCCCACCCCCCGGCTAAGAATTGTTTTTTGAACACAGGACCAATAGGATACAAGGAAATGTTGGGGCATGCTGGGGCAATGACGAATCTGGTACTCTCTCATAACTATTGTATCTCTTTCATCATTTAAATCATTTCCTCATATGAATAAATACTAACTCCCAAATCCTTTGCAGCTATTCTGGAGCCAGGCTAACGATTCAATCGGAGCATATTGTAAATAGCAAACCGTCTGCTCAACCAAGCGGAATATTTTGATTATAGCGAGCCGCTGGCCTTGCTAATTGGAGCCATGTATATAGCAAATTGTTAGCTCAATCAATCCAAGTGTCATGTACAAATCGAGCCGTCAGCTTTGCCAATCAAAGCCCTGTATATAGCAAACCATTCGCTTCTCCAACGGGAGCGTTCCGCACCGCCACTCCGCCATATCAAATATTACAATTAGATAGTCGCAAACCCCGTCGCCAATGTTCCGCCGATCGACCACCGCAATTAGTTCTATAGTCAAGAGTACCTCTTGGGCATGCTCCTTATGTCTTTATTTTATCCCGAATGTTTTGACATTTTTCTCGTGCAGCTTACAGGCATCTTACATTTTGCCAGCCAAAAACTCCCATTGAGCGGAGATACTTTACATTTCGATGTAATTACTCCCATCGCGTGGAGATACTTTACATTTCAAGTCTGATACTCCCATCACGTGGAGATACATTCTACATTACATGCCAACTACTCCCAACGTGAGGAGACTTAATGCTCCGAAATGTGGGGAACGGTATATAGCCCGGCTAACAATCGAGTCAAATTGAAGTATCTTGTCGTCCCAATCCCAAATAACGGCTAGTCAGCAGCTAGGCATCATCATTCTTGCATCATTTACATTACATCTTAACATATATGCATTACGATACATGGGTATGTGTATGTTTTGTTTTTGGAGGACCAAACATCGCGACGTGGAACTTTTTCTAAGCAGCAAACCAAGCTTCAATACTATGAGGGACAACAAACTCATACGCAAGCCAAGGATAAAATCTTAAACTCAAATTCGATCAGTGGAACTCTAATTCTTCAAATCTTTCAAATCAAGCCGTAATTTAGAGCTATCATGAGTACCAAAATATTCCGTCTCGCAGTATCGTCATAACATGATACTGGGGTAGTTCCTACAAGCATCGCCTTCTCTAAATCATCACTCCAAAACTACATGAGGTCTGATCCTTGTTAAGCCCGAGGTATGTAAGCAATTCAAAGCTAGAATTCGGCCCCAACTCTTAAAAATTCTCCCGGAGTCTTCCTTAACTCCTTCCGTAATTTCACAACTCATAATCTTTCCTAAATCCATATGCCATTCCTGCAATGTATGCCTAAGGTCGGGACAAAATTGGCCTTGGTTCGATTTCTTTGCCCGAAAACTCTTTTATCGTCTCCGGTCAAAGAGGGGCAGCTGTTGATAACCAATTTTGACCCTCCTTTTAAAAATGAATTTATCTATACTTAATTATTTTCAATAAATAAGTTGAAGATATTTTCTAATTAGTAATACCTATTTTTATAAAATTAATGGTGTTAAATAATAATTTAGTAGTTATATAATTATAAACATATTATTTTTTCTTTTTTATTATTTTGGAAACTATTAAAATAACTCCCATATTCATTACATAGGTTTATATTCAATTTAACAAAGTTATTTCATAATACCCATTGTTTCGAAACAAGCCCGAATTAGTGCCACCAATAAAAAATAGGATATTTTGTAATTAATTAACAAATTATAGTATTAGTTTTGTATTTGATTATTATAATTTTTATTGAATTTTTTCATTTAAGTTACTCTTTAAAAGGTTGAAGACCAAAAGGCTACAATTTCAACTGCACAACTAAATACAATGCGACTATTTATTAAATCAATTCCATCCCAAAAACACTGGCCCAAATTATTTGACCCGGTCTAGGTCCACCCCACCATTCCAACTTGGCGATCCATGGCCTCATTTCCACACCAATCAAAACTCGCCACGTCACTCCTTCATATCACTCACAAAAGAAACAAAATCAATCTAAGTCATTCATCCTTTAGATCAACCGCCCACGATTTATCCCAATTTCCCTTTTAATTTCAACACCCATCAGATTTAATCCCAGCCGTCCAAATCCAATAATCTAACGGCCTCCATAATTCTTCATTTTAATTATTTAACCCCTTAATTATCAGGTCGTTGATCTAAAGGTTTAACGGCCCAAATTACACACTTCGTTTTTAACCCTTAGAGACCAACCCAATCTCCCCCAAACCCTAATCATTTTCCTATTGACCCGCCGCCCCCCTGTCCTCTTCCTCTCTCTATTCTATCTACTCACATACCAAATCAGTCATGAAACCTTGCACCAATTTGTGCAAGGTCATGAATCATGATGGAAAATCATCTCTTTTGTCTTCTGATCCCGTGAATCTCGCCGGTTTCTCCTCGTTTTATCATAAAAATTCAAAAGTCTTAGTTTGAAAACCTAGATTCAAAGATGAAACTTTGAGTCTTCAGATTTCGTTATGTTGCGATCGAATCAGAGCATGCATGACGAATCTCAGGATATCATTATATTTATTCGAAGACCAAAGGTCAAATGCAATAACCTCTGGGTTTCTGGTCATTGTCCGATAGTTTCCTCGCCTACAACACTTTCTCTCACTCAGGTAAATCTCCCCGTGATTTTCCCCTCTGATATCTTTGATTTTCACTCGTTTGCTCGCATCATCAATCTATCTGTCACTCTCCACTATCAATTTGAATTCTGTTGAACCCTAGAGCCATTGAATGTCACTATAAAAGGGAGCCTTAAATGCTCTCACCTAACAACACAAGACACACATGAAAATCAACTAACAAACAGAGAAACATCAATTATGATATTTAAGTAGCAAAATCAAGCTAGGGTTTTTAACTAACCTTTGATTTCTTTCTGATTCTCAGCTCTACACTGGTTGGACTTTGAATTTCTAATTCTTAATGGCTGAGAAAGACTCTTGTTTGGTTTTATTCTCAAAAGAAGGTCAATTAACCTCGACCTTTCTTCTCTCTTAATCATTTAATTAAAATCATGTTTGTTTTGTTGTTTTCTTGTCAATTCACTCTGGTTTTCTTATATGTTATAGTTAATTACCTATATGTGTTTTGTCATTAGCTCATGGTTTATTATTAAACTTTAGAGTACAAGTTTGTTTAGTAACCTGAAATTTGAATCATGTGCTAATCGATTATTCTAGAAATCTGTTACACCCCATGTTTTCGTACGTGAAAGTACATCCCAAGTCAATTGACATAAGCTCAAAAATGAGATTATATTTAGAAGTATATATAGTAAGTTAATCGTGTTACCTTGGAGGTTACAAATATTTAAGATCATGAATAACAACTACCAAGAGGGTTGGAAAGCTTAGAAGTTAAACGAATTAAAGAAAATAAGTTTCACCGAAGGTCGACAAGTTTGGAATGTTATAACATGTACTTTTGGGGTGATACTATGGTGCTTAACATGATAGGGAGGTTATGTTATGAATTATTTTAGTCATATGATATTCGTGTGTTAAGTTTTGAAGTCAAGCGAGTTGTGGAACAAACGTTGGCAAAGGTGATCACAAGATACATTCATAATGTGCTGAAAATTATGTCAAATGTAGCAGAGCTTTTCTCTCAATATAAGAAGAATTACGGGTTGATCCACATATCAAATTGAATATCTACAAGTTAGTTTATAATTTATTAAATTGTTCATCAATATGACATTGGAGTAAAGAGATATTCGCGTTTTTGCAAAATCGCACAAGCAGCTCCCAATGGGGCCCACTTTGGCGGTGGATGACTCTCCAACCTTTAAAGAACGGGGCAAGGCTCATTCTGGTTCATTTTCTTCGACCCAACCAGACCCTATACTCTCCAAAAACACTCTCAAAGCAGTCTCAATGATTCTAGGGCAAAAACCAAAGATAAAAACATGAATAAAACGCTTGAAATCTCGTCGTGCTAGTGAGTTTCTTGTTCTTCTTGTGGTTGCAGACTTTGTGTGGTTCCAGCTCATGTGGGGGGTTGTTTTAAGTGATAAATGTTCTGGAAAATATTCTCCAGGTTTTCATATCAACCTTAAGTGATTTCAAGTATTTCAAAGCGATTCTAGTGCCGAGAAACCCAAAGTGCTTGCTAGTTTCTCTTCCTTGTCCTTGTGGCTGCAGTCGAAGGATACTTTATGGTGAAGTAATCTCAAACTCGAGTGTTCCCATCTGTTTGAAGTTTAGGAACCTCTTACTCTACATGTATTTGAGTTTATTCAAGTTACGGCTAAGTCGTTGAAGCTAGAACTTGTCCAATCAAAATGCTTGTTAATAATGTTGTCAATTGTTGGATTGTTTGGGAGGTGTTTTTAAATAGCGTTATATGGCTGGGAAATTTATGGAATAACCTGAGTATAATGTGTTGTTATTATCAACATTTTCCTGAATATAAATAAGAGGGAAAAGATTCAAAATATAGTGTTATTAGTGTATGGCCCCGTGAAAATTTTTACTCAAAACCCGAAAGCTCGTAGTGCCAGGTAAATCTTAGCACAGCTTTTCACCCTCAGACCGATGGGCAAGCAGAGCGGACTATTCAGACGCTTTAGGACATGTTGCGTGCTTGTGCTCTTGATTTCAAAGGTAGCTGGGATGATCATTTGCCACTCATAGAGTTTGCTTATAACAATAGCTTCCATGCTAGTATCCAAATGGCGCCATTTGAGGCATTGTATGGTAGGAGATGTAGGTCTCCCATTGGGTGGTTCGAGGTTGGAGAGGCTGAATTGATAGGGCCGGACCTTGTGCACCAGGCCATGGAGAAAGTCAAAATTATTAAGGAAAGGTTAAAAACTGCTCAGAGTCGCCAAAAGTCTTATTCGGACATTCATCGCAGAGATTTGGAGTTCAAAGAAGATGATTGGGTATTCTTGAAGGTTTCCCCCATGAAGGGTATCATGCGATTTGGGAAGAAAGGAAAATTGAGTCCAAGGTATGTTGGACCGTACAGAATCATTCAGAGGATTGGTCAGGTAGCATACAAGCTCGAGCTGCCACCAAAGATGTCATTGGTACACCCAGTCTTCCATGTGTCTATGTTGAAGAAGGTCGTGGGAGATCCGTCCACTATTGTGCCAGTTGAAACTATTGAGGTTAATGAAGAACTGTCATATGAAGAAGTTCCAGTTGCCATTCTTGACAGGCAAGTCCGGAAATTGAGAAATAAGGAAATTGCCTCCGTAAAAGTGTTATGGCGGAACCAACAGGTTGAGGAAGCCACTTGGGAAGCCGAGGAAGAAATGAGAAGGAAGTACCCACATTTGTTTGTATAGCCATGTAATAGCTTTTATGCATTTGGTTCCTATGAACTCTGTATCCTTGATTTGATCTATGTAGAACTGTTCTGTTTTGTTTTGGTTATATGTTGCCTATGCGGCTATGGTTAGTGTTGTACAAGTTATGTTATGTCTATGGAATATGTATATGCTGTTAGGATATGTTTCTGGGGCTCTCTGACAGGTGGATAGGCCTAGATACAAAGGAAACTCTGGCGAAATTTTTGGAAATTTAGGGAGTTAGCCAAATTTGGGGCTGTTGATACATTTCATATTGTGAAAAGCTGAGGTTGCCTAAAGATTGCTAATAAGTGAACCTCGATCCTCATTCGAGGACGAATGATCCTAAGTGGGGGAGGATGTAAGGCCCCGTGAAAATTTCTAATCAAAACCCGAAAGTTCGCAAGCTCGCCGCGCCTTTGGACTGATCTACGCATTAAAAAGTTAAGGAAAAATGTTTTCCAGAAAAGTGCATTTATGCGGTCCATTATGCGGTCGCATAATAGCTATGCGGACCGCATAGTCGCCGCAGAGTCAGAAAGTTTGATGGTAATTTTGAGGTCAACCATGCGGCCCATTATGCGATCGCATGATCAATATGCGAGCCGCATAGTCATCGCATAATCCCCTTGGAATTTTGCGAGGGGCAGTTCTATGGTGCATTATGCGACCGCAGAACAGGTATGCGGACCGCATTCCTGTCGCATACTCGGGCAGTTTGTTCAGGTTTTTGAAGCCATTTTTGCGGTCCATTTCGCGGGCCGCATGTCAATTATGCAATTGCATATGCGATCGCATATGCGATCGCAGATTGTGTCGGGGCTCCTATTTTCTAACTTTTAAAACCCGACCCCATCCCATTAAAAACACCCCCATCAGACCCTTTTTATGGTATTGTACTGCAAATAGAGTGAGAGAGGAAGTTCTAGAGAGAGAGGGAGTGATCTTCATCAAGTCCCCACTCAATTCTTGCCCCAAATCCTTGAAGATTGTCAAGTGAAATTACTAGGTCTTCACCCGAAGAGGTAAGAACTTATGCCCTAGTCTATAATTTCGAAATTTCTATTAAAATAAGTGATTAGCAAGTGGGCTCATGGGTATAAGGGTTGATAATCTTGCATGCATGAGTGACAATAGAGTATGGGGAGGTTGTGAGTTAAAAAGATAGCAATTTGGGTGTAAGATGATAAGAATCTCTCACAAAAGGGTCCTAGAATCACAATGCACACTTAGTGCTTGATAATATGCTCAAATGAGCTAGAATCTTAATCATGTCTCTAATTCTTGGTTCAATTTGTAATTCCCATAAAATAGATTGAAGTTGCTAAGAGTCCCGGAATTTCGTAAGAATTTAAGGAAAGCTCTATGAGGTATGTATGGCTAAAACCCCCTCTTTTTAGAAATTGAGCTTCGTTGGTGTTTGTGTAAATGCGGTAAGATTAAATTTGGATTGATGTACTGATTGCTATTTCACATGAATTGGTGTTGCAACTTATATACGTGAAAGGTGTGTCTCAATATGATCAATGCGTGCTATTCTTGATAACTTAAAAAGGTGTGAAGAATATGAATCATGTATTGAAATGCTTAGACCTTAAATCAAGGTTGAAACTGCATTTGTTGTGCCATCTATGTGAAATCTTATCTATGCTTACAATTTAAATTGCTCTTGTGTGCACCTATTATCCTAAATTGCAAAGCTAACATTGAAATTGGGAATGATGTGAAATGTGGCCTAGTGCCAAAAATGATGTGATAGTTGTGGCCCCAAGTGCCTATGAAATGATATATGTGAAACAAAGATTGAAACGAGATGATTAATGAGGAAGGAACAACGCCTTGGTAAGGTAGCCTAGCCGATCGGGCCGAGATCGGACGCCATGCCGCACACATGGTGATATTGTGCTGATATTGAATTCCGGAAAAGGAAAATGAGATTGTGATTGAGGTATATGTCTCAAATGAGGCAACCTAGCCGATCGGGTCGAGATCGGACTCCGCTCAAGATAGCGGTGGTATTGCAAACATTGATGAACAGTATGAAATGCTCCAAACTAAAAGCAATGGAAAATTATGTGAAAGTTGTGTGATTCTTTTATTTGATGATGTGGTGGTCGTTTAAAGATTTTGAGTTACACTTGTGATTTCCTTATTCTTTTATGATAGTTCTTTCTAACTAGATGGTGTTTAGTTATACTTACTAGTACTATCCCATGGTACTAACGTCCCTTTTGCCGTGGGCGCTACATTTTTAAATGAATGTAGGTGGCTCCATAGCGGACAGTGCCGATCGCGCGTAGCGGAGTGTCCTCCTCTCATTGTCTTGGTGAGCCCCTTTCTCCTTCAAGGGGTTATGTTGTACATCTTTTGTTGTAGATTTCCACTTTTGAGGTATAGCCGGGGCCTTGTTGTCGGCGTTGTCATAATTGTCTCTTGTATCCATAGAGGCTCCGTAGACGTTTGTGTGGGTTATGTACGGGTGTTGGATGGGTCAATGAACTGTGTTGTAACTCTATACTCTAGTTCTTCTAAACTATAATTGTATGAAATCTTGGAAACTTAGCCATGATTTAAGATTTGTGATATAAAAATGAGCTAACAATGTTGAATGTACGATCTTTACTGTTGTCTAAATAAACGAAAGCATGGTTTCCTTAATCGTATTGAGTTGGGTAGAAAGTGCTAATAAGGCTTGCTCAATTGGGTTCACTCGATTGAGCGTCAGTCGTGCCTCCTGAGGTTGGGGCGTGATAATTAGACATGAACCGAGCTTGTCGCTCGACGTATTATTGTGTTGGTTGTGTTCCATACAGCTACTGATTGTTGTTTGGGTTGTTTAGTGACGTTTGGTAACTTATGGGATGTAGTAAAAACAGGGGAGGTGCTGTCCGTTTTCTTGCAGAATATTGGTTTCAAAATATTGGACAACGCTTATATGATGACGACGAAGTCGGTTTACTCATTGTACACGTAAGAAGATCATATTGAGCTTGGTTGGCGATTGGAGAGAAGATTGAAAAGGTATGTTAAGGCACTTCCTTCTTTCTTTTGGCATGATCTAAAGTGAAATAAACCGAAACGATATGCTATTTCATAATGGATCTACTCCTAGCAACTAAGGTTGTCCATGTTGTTCTTTCCTTATAAAGTTATTCTAGGAATGTATGTATGATAATTGAACTCTGTTGAGGTTCATATTGATTGTATGATGTCCATAACGTTAATAGAAGGTCCAATCCGAAAGGTTTAGAGCCTAATTCCATGAGTCCAGCGTGCATTATATATATGCATCTATTTTACTCTACCGAGCCACGCTATAGTTGGCCGGGTATGGCACCTATTGTGCAACCACTAATCAGCTGGGTTTTACCAAGCTCCACGTGGCTGGGTACGATTCTACCAAGACTTATGATGGCGGGGTACGTTTTTACCGAGCCTATTATGGTCGGGTACAATATGATGATGATGATGCCCACAGAGGCGTATGTTTTTATAAGTTTATGTGTACATATATATGTATCATGCATTTCATGTCAGTAGCCCTTAGAGGCACTCAGATGTTACAGGTTGTATCTATTTTATCTCTCTTTGCATTACTGTTCTTATTTATGTTTTCCTGCATTACATACTCGGTACTTTATTCGTACTGACGCCCATTTTGCCTGGGGACGCTGCGTTTCATGCGAGGAGGTCCCGATAGACATGTTGACAGTCCTCTTAGTAGGCTATCAGCTTAGCGGAAGGTGTTGGTCCACTCCACTTGCTCCGGAGTTGCCTATTTAGTCAGTATTCTTTGGAAATGGATTGGTATGTCGGGGCCCTATTCCAACCTTTATGACATTTATGTACTGTTAGAGGCTCGTAAACAGATGTCATGTATATGGATACTTGTATGGCCTTGTCGGCCTATGTGTTGAGTGTACAAATGATCATGTCGACCTTATAGACCTGTGTGTCACATGTATAGGTTTGTATATCATTTTGGGTCGTCCTATATCGAGTACTCCCTTATGTTTTATTCTGCTTACCTCATGACGGCCTTTCCAACTCATTTACCCATGATAGTGTGATAAGAAAGATATGTTACGTTGGTACTCGGTTGAGTAAGGCACCGGGAGCCCATCGCGGACCTTCGATTTCGATCGTGACAAACTTGGTATCAGAGCCACGTTTCGATCCTGGGACCTGTGGGTTATGTGCCCACCACACTTCTGCTGCGCGTGGTGGCCTTATAGGCCTATATGTCACATATATAAGTTTGTATATCATGATGGGTCGTCCTATATCGAGTATTTTCTTATGTTGTATTTTGCTTACCTCATGACGGCCTTTCCGACTCATTTACCCATGATAATACGATAAGAAAGATATGTTACGTTGGTACTCGGTTGAGTAAGGCACCGGGTGCCCGTCGTGGCCCTTCGACTTGGGTCGTACCGAACTTGGTATGAGAGCAGTTAATTCCCAGGGAGTCTACAAGCCGTGTCTAGTAGAGTCTTGTTTATGGGTGTGTTTTGCACCACACTTATAAGCAGGAGGCTACAGGGCATTTAGGACTATCACTCTTTCTTCTTACTCAAGATAGTATGGTAGAGCTTAGTTGTAAGAATTCAAACTCCTAAATTTTATTTTATTTGTAATACAACGATGCCTGCATCCAGAATTACAGTTGGTAAGAGATTGAATGTGGATGTGGAAGAGTTGAGTTAGAGGAACTCGATTGCATCATGCTTATGATGAGTAAATGTGAGGTCTTCGGTAGATCATGTATGTACTAAGACGTGTAAGCTTCTTGGTAAGGATCCCTAAGGCATGAATATATATCCACCCATATGGTAAAAAGCAACGAGAGAATTAGAAGGTAGATACAATTTTCAACAAGTAAAAGAAGCGAGGTGAAGAACGATACGAGGTACCCAATTAGTGAAGATTATCAGTATTTTCAATTCAGGCAGAGAAATATAAGCATTCTGAGTTACTTCTAACAGAGATATATATAATTGATCACACCCATCTCAGTTATGCCCTATGGGAGCTAACAGATATAGTTTAAGAGAAGGATGGGATATCAGGATCTAGCTGTAGTTAAATTAACCCAAAATGGTTGATGGATTGTTAGCGTTAGCTGACATTTCTGAAGGATATTGCAAATGAGGTAATTGTTCTCCTTGTGAGATACCCAGATGGTGCACTCTAGAATAGTACAGTTAGATATGAATAGTAGAATGTTCCAAAAATTTAGAAGATAGGCACTGGAATCCTAGAAGGGATGAATATTTACCTTAGTATGACTCTCGTCCCTAGTAAAGAGAGAATGTTAGGTGAATCGAAGAGACAGTGAGATGGTGAAAAGGGAGCTAAAAGGGAAAGAGTTTTTCGTTGAAGCAGAGTAAGGTAATATACAAAAATATTAGCAGGAGAATAAGAAGAGAGTAAATGAAGCATTATGAGTAAGATGTGATAAATGGGTGATAACGGTAAATCAAAATATGAAATGATGACAAAGTCTATATTCAAGTGAAGGAAAAGACAAGAGGAGACACACCTTGAGACAATAAAAGAGTATAAGCACTAAAGTCGGAATCCTCATATCGAGAAATGAGTTGGTGAGTCCAACGTGATTACCAAAAGCAAAAGTTAGACCCCGGAGTAATAGAAATCAGTATGGGCTAGTGAACAAGATACACTGAACATGAATTAGGGATCGGAACATTTGATAATAGTCGACATCGTGAGAATTTCAGAGATCGCATTCCGACAATAATAGAATGGACAACAAAAGAATAACCTTTAAAGGTCATTCAGGAAGACGCTTCCCTAAATCAAGCATTGTGAGCAAAGTTAAGCTTAAGGGACTAAGTGTGCCTGTTACACTAGGTGTCACCCACGTGCATAAGAAATTCAGTTATCCTTGGTATAGAAGAGTTACCGCAAGGCGAGTAAGAGTCAGTGAAGATGTGAAAAGACACCAAAGATCAAGAGGTAAAACATTTATAGGTAAATATTCATAGCATTAAATGTTAGTACACTCCTAAAGGGGGAAGATGGTGTGATATGGTATTAAGTCGGAGTTATGTGGTTCAAGTAACTAGGGAATAGTAAAAGAATAATGCGGTAAAAAGGCGAAAGGAATGAGATTGCATTTATTCAGATCCTACAGATATGTTATGAATCTAGAACATTATGCAAGCACGATGCTGGGGAGAGGCAGTAAGGGTTCCCGCCCAAGATGTTATTGATAAATAAGTGTGAATGAATTCTTGATACATAAAGAGCCCGTGCGAGAGGTAAGTTAAGACAAAGAAAAAAAACCAAGAGATATTACGTGGAATATGGATATAAGAATGGACCAATGAGTAGTTAGTAGATGATTTAGGAAGAGTCTAGTTATGGCTAGACAAGAGTATACAAATAAATCAACAGATCGTGCAAGATAAACGTAGTGAACCCCAACACGGGGCATTCAGTCTCACAGATATGACATTGTGATCCTTGAGAAATATTCAGATAGGAGTTGGCGTAGTTCAAGATATCGTATAAGTGTTACAAAAATAAAAGAGAGTGTCACTAGGGAGACAGCCAAAATTTCAGTTCAGAAGCAAACCTTCAAGCACAAGGGCATGGAGGAAAGTAACTAAGGATAACTATAGGCAAGTAAGACATCAAAACTTCCTTTGGGTATAAGATGTAATAAGCTCGCAGCTTTATAGTAATCAGAGGGTCTCCCCTAATTATTACCACGTAAGACTAGCTGAGGAAATAGGGAAGAAGGATTCAACCTAAGCATAGTGAACCAAAGAAGAAATGATCTTGTAACAACAGTCTCACTACATCATCGTATGCACTCCATAAGAAAGTGGCTCCCATCGTGACTAATGAACGGATAGTAAAAATCAAAAGTAATATTCAAGATCATATGTGTTGCATGGAATTCCAATATGTGTGGGACCTAAGATAAGCCAAGCATTCATGTAAAAAGTGGCAGAACGACCAGGAAAAGTTATTGCTTACATTTAAAGACATCTGAGAAGGCACGAAAGGAAATCCATGGTGCTAACAAGTTAAAGGAAGGTTGCGAGTAGTATAAATAGATATGTGTAGTACCAAGCTAAAGTGTGGTAGAGCGACAAGGTTTTTAGGTAAATAGGAGTAAGGAAGAAAAGGTAGTGAGAAGGTGACAAGAATAGGTAAGGCCTCGGAATTAAGCCCATCAAAATAAGAGAGCTGATGGTTTCCGTAAGTTATAGAAAGCTCAGTATAGCCTGAATGAACTCAAAGGGGTCAAAGACTAGTAGCATTTAGTAGAGATGGAATGCTCTGCCCTGGTAGTAGAAGAAGGGTGTAATTGTAATAGAAGAGGATGACGTTTAGGCCTTTGATTGAGTAATGATTTAAAGAAAATGGATTTCATGAATTGTACGGTGTTAGAATACCCTCCATAAGATGAATCACGATGGGATGCTATGAAATATAGTCATTGAATGATAGTATCGTCCCTAGGTGGATCAGGCAAATCACTTCAGATGTTCCCCAATGAGACGTGAGCTCTAGTGGTGATGTATTACGTACGAGGTTTCAAGTTATCAGTGGTAAATTATAGATCAACATCAAGGTGAATCAGAAATAGATGGATAAAGTTACAAAGTATGAGATGAGATTAGGCTATCGTTATTAAGATGAACAGTAATAAGGAAGCATTAAAGAACTTAGATTTATATATATAGGATAAGCAGTGAGAGAGTAACCTACAGTTGTGTAGCAGACCACGATAATAATAAACCAAAGTAAGTGTTATGGTATAGTCTGACCTACCTAGATGTAGTAAAGCCAAGTATAGATAATAGAGGCTATGAAACAAAATATAGCAATAGTCGTAAGTTCTACAAAGTACCGAGCGAAGGCCCAGAGGGACAGCTTGTTATAGTTTTGTATATGTTCACAAAGTGAGGCCTAGAGATTAGCTAAAAGCTGGAGGAAAAAGGAGGGAAGAGTGGTATATACGCACATAAAAGGTCAAAGTCGTAAGGCTACATGACAGAAGGTAGCAACAGCTACGAGATTAGAAGAATTTCGACCACAAGTCGTGGTGTAAGAAAGTGGCCTAAAGGGGGAATGCCCTGGCCTTTTGATTTATCCACAAGATAGTTGCCTAGATGGCAAGGATAGTATTAAAGTATTCATAAAAGCTATAGGTTATGAGACTGATAAGTGCACCATTCAACATTTGAGGACGAATGTTCCAAAGGGGGAATGATGTTACACCCCATGTTTTCGTACGTGAGAGTACGTCGTATGTCAATTGATGTAAGCTCAGAAATGAGATTATATTTGAAAGTATATAAAGTAAGTTAATCGTGTTACCTTAGAGGTTATAAATATTTAAGATCATGAATAACAAGTACCAAGAGGGTTGGAAAGCTTATAAGCTAAACGAATTGAAGAAAATACGTTTCGTCGAAAGTCGACAAGTTTGGAATGTTATAACATGTACTTTTGGGGTGAGACTAGGGTGATTAATATGATAAGGAGGTTATGTTATGAGTTATTTTAGTCGAATGATAATTGTGTGTTAAATTTTGAAGTCAAGCGAGTTGTGGAACAAAAGTTGGCAAAAATCATCACAAGTTACATCCATAATTTGCTGAAAATTATGTCAAATGTAGCAGAGCTTTTCTCTCAATATAAGAAGAATTACGGGTTTATCAACATATAAAATTGAATATCTACGAGTCTATTTTCTTACACATTAAACAGTTCATCGATACAACATTGGAGTAGAGATAGATTCGCATTTTTGCGAGACTGCGCAAGCATCTCCCAATGGGACCCACTTTGGCCGTGGATGACTGTCCAAACTTTAAAGATCGGGGCAAGGCTCATTTGGGTTCATTTTCTCCGATCCAAACAGACCCTATACTCTCCTAAAACACTCTCTAAGCAGTCTCCATGATTCTAGAGTGAAAATCAAAGATAAAAACATGAATCAAACGCTAGAAATCCCGTCGTGCTAGTGAGTTTCTTGTTCTTCTTGTGGTTGCATACTTTGGTGTGGTTCTAGCTCGTGTGGATTTTTTTTAGTGGTATATGTTATGGAAAACACTCTCCAAAGTTTCATATCAACCCTAGGTTATGTCAAGTATTTCAAAGTGATTCTAGTGCCGAGAAACCCGAAGTGCTTGCTAGTTTCTCTTCCTTGTTCTTGTGGCTGCAATCGAAGGATTCTTTGTGGTGAAGTAATCTCAAACTCAATTGTTATATCTGTTTGAAGTTAAGGAACCTCTTACTCTATATGTATTTGAGTTTATCCAAGTTACGGCTAAGTCGTTGAAGCTAGAACTTGTGAGATATTGATCGAAACTTGTTAGTAATGTTGTTGATTGTTGGATTGTTTGGGAGGTGTTCTTGCAGCGTTTTATGGCTGGAAAATTTATGGAATAACCTGAATATATTATTTTGTTATTACCAACATTTTCCTGAATATAAATAAGAGGGAAAAGATTCAAAATATAATGTTATTAGACATGAACCGAGCTTGTCGCTCGACGTGTTATTATGCTAGTTGTGTTCCATATAGCTACTGATTGTTGTTTGGGCTGTTTGGTGACTTTTGATAACTTATGGTATGTAGTAAAAACAAGGGAGGTGCTGTCCGTTTTCTTGTAGAATATTGGTTTCGAAATATTAGAGTCACAACGCTTATATGATAACGACGAAGTCGGTTTATTCATTGTAGACGTAAGAAGATCATATTGAGCTTGGTTGATGACTGGAGAGAAGATTGCAAAGGTATGTTAAGGCACTTCCTTTTTTTGGCATGATTTAAAGTAAAATAAACGGAAATGATACGTTATTTCATAACGGATCTACTCCTGCAACTAAGGTTGTCCAGCAAGTAAGGTTATTCTAAACATGTATGTATGATGCTTGAATTCTGTTGATGTCCATATTGATGGTATGATGTCCATAACGTTAATCGAAGGTGCAACGACTTTATGTCACTCTGAAATGTTTAGAACCTGATTCCATGAGTCCAGCATGCATTATATATGTATCTATTTTACTCTACCAAGCCGTGCTATAGTAGGCCGGGTACGGCACCTATTGTGCAACCACTGATCAGTTGGGTTTTACCGAGCTCCACGTGGTCGGGTATGATTCTACCGAGCCTTATGATGGCCGGGTACGTTTTTACCGAGCCTATTATGGTTGGGTAAATAATGATGCCCACAAAGGCATATGTTTTTAAAAGTTTATGTGTGTATATATATGTATCATGCATTTCATGTCAGTAGCCCTTAGAGGCACTTAGATGTTACAGGTTGTATCTACTCTATCTCTCTTTGCATTACTGTTCTTATTTATGCTTTCCTGCCTCACATACTCGGTAGTTTATTCATACTGACGTCCCTTTTGCATGGGGACACTGCATTTCATGCCCGCAGGTCCCGATAGACAGGTTGATAGTCCTCCTAGTAGGCTATCAGCTCAGCGAAAAGTGTTGGTGCACTCCACTTGATTCGGAGTTGCCTATTTGGTCAGTATGTTTTGGACATGTATTGATTGGTATGGCGGGGCCCTGTCTCGACCTTTATGACGTTTATGTACTCCTAGAGGCTTGTAGACAGATCTCATATATATGGATACTTGTATGTCCTTGTCGGCCTATATTTTGAGTGTACGAATGATCATGTTGGCCTTATAGGCCTCTATGTCACATGTATAAGTTTGTATATCATGTTAGGTCGTCCTATATTGAGTATTCCCTTATGGTTTTTTTTGCTTACCTCATGACAGCCTTTCCGACTCATTTACCCATGATAGTACGATAAGAAGATATGTTATGTTGGTACTCGGTTGATTAAGGCACCGGGTGCCCGTCGCGGCCCTTCGGTTTGGGTCGTGACAAAATCTTAGTGAATATGTCTTTGAATAACTTATACATTGTTAACTTATGAGATTAACGAAGAAGCTTTCAAATGATTTCATATGGTTATCCTAATTATTAGACCTTCAGATGTTCTGCGGTGATTCTCATGTGTGCCATATTAGTTTGCCTTAGTGTTATAGGTATGATTCACTTGACAACTAGCCTAAGTGGATATGAAACCTTCAATGATAAATATAGGAATGTTACCTTAGTCTCGGTACATCAGCTCATGACATTTAGGTCAATTTCTTCTTTCAAATGTGCTTCTTGTGACTTTATTGACTCTTAGGAGTTCATTAGCCTTCCGTTGAACCTCGTGACTGTGCAATCATGTCTGGGATCTCATTGTATAAACATGTTCTAAAACTTACTATATCCTTGTACTTTCCTTTTGTATATATTGAATCTACTCCATATTTAGCATATGTTATAGAGCCGGATTAAGATACATCTGTGGTGCTTGAGTTCATCTGTTGTGCTAAAGTATTAAATTAAACTTCATCATGACTGAGTTCTTATACACAGCTTGTATGATAGATCCTTAATGTAATATTCTCATTGACTTCCACTTAGTAACACTGTAATTTGATCTCATGATATTCAACCATGTTTGCCATGGTGTGATCCTGTAAGACTGTCATATGTGTTTTTGAATACTACCTCTGGGATTCTGCACTCAGTTTGTTCTTGAACAAGCTCTGTTTGTCCTACTTGTTCATACTCTTGATATCACCTAGCTTTGTTAAATCAATATGAGTCAACTGTAGTCATTATAAACATAGGAGAAACTCCTTGATTCTTATCTGCTTTGTTGAATATTGGACTGTGTATTTAACTTCTAACCAGCCTAGATGGAATGAAAGATTTCTTTATAAGTCATCACTTGTTAAGTAAATGTATTTTCTTATCCATATCTTGTAGGAATTCTGAAATAGACTGTTAACCCTTACACTTAGTAAGAAGTGGAGTGCTAGTCTGTGTGTAGACTTCCATTAAGTATATACATGATTAAGTATATGATTACAGTTGAGAGTCCACTTAAGTATGAACCTGCTAGTAGGACTAGTGAGGTTAATACACATGATATCTCCTCTGCTCCTTTGAACTACATAACTTACTTGTTCTGAGTTCTTGTATTAACATGTTGGTGTTCGCATTACTTACCAGCACTTGTAACTGATTTTGTTGAGTACTCTCAAGCCTGATAAAATACATGACAGTATATTACATGCTTGTATGCGAACTATGATCTCTTATGGTATTATCGGCGGTATTCTGAACGATTATATTTACAAAAAATATACATCTCCTTGTGTATTGTCATTACTGTTGTATAGGAATTTACTTGAATGCCTCATTAGTACTTAAACCTGTAGGGAAGAGTAAGTGTGAGTAGTTAGGGGTATTTGGGAGTAGAATTTAGTTCTTGGTTGAGATATTCTCCCTGATGCAAGCACTGCTCGGGGTCCTTGAGACCTTTATGAATTTTGAAGTGCAGGGATCAAAGGGTATCTCGGCCATGAATGGAATTTTACCCTAAGCCTTTATTTATTGACATTCGCTAATCTTTTTAGGTTTAGTGTTAAATAGAAAAAAAGGTTTCACCGTAAATTTCTTTACTCTGTGTAACTTCACATTAATTTGCATTCCTAACTACCATTGATTATTACAGTTTTGTCTTGGGCCTATATTAGTGTTACTTATGTTTAAATATTATATTGGGCCACATATCCAATAACCTTCTCTCTCTTTTTTACGCATGTGCCTGAATTGGGCCTGTCGAGTTCTCGAAGAACTCAGGCCCAAATTCTTTGCCTTCCCCTTGGAGTCACCTGAAGCTACCGCTGTTCGCTCATTGTCTGCTGGGCCTAATTCCTCTCAGGCCCAAACCGTGAGTCCATTTCCTTTTCTCTATTGCTTTTATAAGTCTATTGATGTTCTTATATGTATATAACATTGATGATATTCATTGAATGCTTTTTTTCCAGTTCTTCATTATATTAACAACGTAGGCAATCCTTAAAGAACGTAGGTAAAAAGAAGAGTGGTATTGCAACTTCGCAGTAATTGGTTCTAATTGTTAATCACTTCTATTATTAAACTTCTGTTATTATTACTAAAAAATTTCATGAAGTTTGAAAGTAAGACAGATTTGCAAAGCCAACAGTCTTCTCTTTTTAAAACAAGAAGAAACTGAAAACCCAGAAATGATTTCCGAAATCAGGTTGTCCAAACAAACGTTGTTACAATTAAGGATCTTTCAAATGGTTTGACTTCGAATATGAGATTTGAAATCAAATTTCCAAGTTATATCTAAATCTTGTTTTCTCAAACCATTAAACCTTCACTGAAGCAATGTTCTTTGACCTCAACTTCTGGACCTGCCTGTCCAATATAGACACCGGCTCCTCTACATAGGTCAAATCCTTGTCCAATTGCACTAATCTGAAATCTAACACATAAGACAGATCACCAAAATATTTGTGACGACCCGACCCGTCGTCTCATGAGTTACCGCTCCGTTTTCCCCATTTTATGCTTCTTCATGTTTCGTTATTGGTATGTGGTGTGTGAGAGTTGATTTGGATTGGCTTTGATAAGAAATGAGACACTTAGTCTCTTTAAGGAAGGCTTAAGTTGGAAAAATTAACCGGACGTTGACTTATGAGTTATAGGGCTCGGATGTGATTTCCGGTGATTCGGTTAGCTTCGGGGGATGATTTGTGACTTAGGAGTGTGATCGGAAGTGATTTTGGAGGTCCGGTGTAGAATTAGGCTCGAACTGGCGAAGTTAGTATTTTGGCGGATTCCGGTTGATAGGTGAGATTTTGATCCGAGGGTCGGAATGGAATTCCGAGAGTTGCTCTAGCTTCGATATGTGACTTGTGATGTGTGTGCAAAATTTCAGGTCATTCGGACGCCGTTTGGTTGGGTTTTTGATCGAATGCGTATTTCGGAAGTTTTTAAGAAACTTAGGCTTGAATCCGATGTGATTTAATGGTTTTAGCGTTGTGTGATGTGTTTTGAAAATTGGAAAAGGTTTGAATAATATTTTAAGATGTGTTGGTACCTTTGAGGTCCCGGGGGCCTCCGGGTGGTTTCGGATGGTCAACCGGACCATTTTTGGACTTAAAGATTGCAGGTTCAGCTATTTGTGTTGCAGAAGAAAATTGCTCTTCGCGTTCGCATGGGTGATGTCGCGAACGCGTAGAGGGAATTTTAGGGCATGGAAATTTGGTCTTCGCGTTCGCGTGGCAGAGGGTCGCGTTCGCGTAGTTCTGAAAGGCGAAGCATCGCAATCGCGAGGTTGTTTCCGCGATCGCGTAGAAGGAAGTTGGGCCCTGAGTTTTTTTTGTTCATCGCATTCGCGTAGTTATGGCTCCTGAAGGTTCGCGTTCGCGGGTTGGTCACCGCGTTCGCGAAGAGTTAATATTGGTCAATGATTTTCTGTTCATCGCGAACGCGGGGTGTTGACCGCGTCCGCATAGAGTAAAATTTACCTGGGCAGAAGGGTTTTTATATTATTTCATCCGCGAAGCTTGGTCCATCCCTCCATTGTTGGGCACCTTGAGAGCTTTTTGGGAGAAATTGAAGAGGGTTTCGACGGGAATTGATTGGAGGTAAGTCCTATGGCCTAGAAGCATCATTTTATTGAAGAATCAACCTTTAAATTCATGGAAATTTGAGTAAAATTGGAAGAACTAGGGCTTGACTTTTGAAATGAAAATTTGGGATTTGAAGGGCCAAATGGACTCCGATTTTGGTAAATTTGGTGTGTATAGACTCGTGGCGAGATGAGGAATCCATTGATGTGAATTTTATAATTTTTTGAGATTTTGCTAATTTTTGATTGTTTTCGATTGGGTATTGTTCCTTTAGCATATTATGATGTATTCGCTCTGATTTTGGTTAGATTCGACGCGCGTGGAGGCCGATTTGAGGGGCAAAGGCGTCGCGAGCTAGAAATTTCATCGATTCGAGGTGAGTAATGATTTTAAATGATATCCTGAGGGTTTGAAACCCCGGATTTGCACCCATAGTGCTATATTGAGGTGACTTGCACGCCGGATAGAGAGCGTGGGGTAGAGCACCGTTGGGGGATTGTGACTTGGTCCGTCCCGGTTGTTGATTTTACCGCGAAATTGACTGAAACTTATTTGATATTTTCATGATTTGGGCTGATTGCCGTATTTGGGCTTCGTGCCGAATATTTAAATCCTTCAGGGATTGATATCACTGTTTTCGCATTACTTTGCATATCATTTGATCTCGGTCCAAGGTTTTAATACTGTTTTGCAAACTCAGCCGTTTGTTTTCTAAGATTTGAAAACTCAAACAATATTTTATTGACGTTTTGAGCTGAGAACTATTATTTTAATATTGCCCAAGTGGCTTATGTGCATTTCTGGACTGAGCATGGATCGGGCTGCGCGCCGCAGCAGTGTTATAATGATTTCTAGATATATGGATGGCTCGGGTTGCGCGCCGCAGCGGTACTGTATTGATATTGAGGCCGAGGGCCTGGTTGGCGCCACGAGATGGCTTGATTATTTGCGATTGGGCTGAAGGAGCCCCTCCGGAGTCTGTACACACCCCCAGTGAGCACCGTCGACGTTAAATATATGGATGGCTCGGGCTGCACGCCGCAGTGGGTACCAGAGTGTACTGTCATATGCATTGCATTGCACTCACGCATTTGTTCCTATTTGTATTATTTGTCATGACATTCCAGCACTCGCATTTCATTGGCTTCTATGCTACTTCTTGCACTGCTTACCTGATACCCTGGTGTTATTTGTTGATGGAGTGTTGTGCCCGAGGGGCTAACTTTTGTGCTGACTTGCACTATCTGTTTCGCATTCATTTGCTTAACTGTTGGAAAAGATATTTTCAAAAGAGATTTTAAATTGAATCCAGATATTTCTAAAGATTTCACGGTTTCACTGTTTTCTCAAAGGGTTACACTGTCCTATGTAGCATGATGGCTTTCTTTACGTGGTTTCTTGCTGCTCAGTTGTTATTTACCTTTGTTACTCACTGAGTTGGAGTACTCACTTTACTCCCTGCACCTCGCGTGCAGATGCAGGTATTGGTTTACCCGGTAGCGGGTTTGAGTTGGATGAGGATTTACTATCGTAGCCGAGAAAGGTGACCGCCAGCGTTCGCGGCACCGGATTTCTTCCTTTTTATTCCAGATTTTTATCTATGTATTACAGGCTTTGTAATTGTACCAAAATCCTTCTAGATGCTCGTGACTTGTGACACCCCGATCGGGTTGTGTTGGGTTTTACATATCGTTACTCAATGTCATTAAGTCGTGTTTTTGCTATTCATTTATGTTAAAAATTATTTTGAAAGAGACAAATTGGGTTAGTTGGCTGGCCTTGTCTTCACGAGAGGATCCATCACGACCGGGTTTGGAAATTGGGTCGTGACAAGTTGGTATGAGAGCCTAGGTTACTAGGTCTCACGAGTCATGAGCAGGTTTAGTAGAGTCTCGCGGATCGGTACGGAGACGTCTGTATTTATCCTCGAGAGGCTGCGGAACCTTTAGGAAAACTTCACATTCTTGAATTCTTATCGTGCGTCCTTGATTCAGCTTGAAAAGAAATTCTTGAAATTCCTTCCACGCGATTGTATGCGCACGTGAGCGCTCAGTATTATATGTGCCTGGATGGTTTGTGATTCCCCGATCAAGGGGCGAGATGTAATCTCCGTGAGTTTGATGTTAGGCCAGTCTGGAGGACTTGGGGCCGGATCTTGCCTATGGCTTGAGCACTGAGGTGCTGATTGTATGAGCAAGTGTTTTGAACTTATATGTTCGATATTGTTCCTATTAGCCAAAACGGCGGTTGGGTACTCATGTGATGAGTATGTTAGTATTGCGAGATGTAGTTATTTGACTTGGTAGTGACGAAGAAGTCTACTGGATAATAGATGAACTGTTAAGTGTGCGTTTCCTATTGTGATTTGATGTGTAGCCCGAATATGGGCGCGTGAAGAATATTTTCGTGTCTCCTAGTTGGGAGTGAAATGCATTACATGTGGAGGTATGAGTTCAAACTCAGGAAGACTAAATGACTGTGTAACGTATATGATGGTGGAAGGTATGCTGAAATAATAAATTGAGGCAAAGCAGGTGGGTTATCTCCTGCGGAGTGTTCTTAAGTGGTATGATCCTTATGTGTATGTTAGAAGACCTCATGTGTAATTGAAGGGGGTACGTGTTGAAATTTGAAAATTCGGGTCGCTTAAGAGAGTGGACTCAACTGATGTAGAGATGAATGTGAGATGTGTAGAGGATTACAGTACTAGATGATCGGTGTTTTCACAACTAGTAGATGATTTGAGTTTAATCTCACTATGATATGGTGGTATCATTAGAGTAGAAGCATTATAAGTTATCGAGTGTGTCTTGACATATGGCTTCGAGCCAAGTTGGGGAGGTTGCTGTTGATTAGCTGATCGCACGGTTATGTGCTATGTTGGTTCTATTTCGAGGTATGCTGGCGGATCAGTCCTGGTTGCAAAAATTGAGCCGAGGATGGCACGAGTGAAGCAAAAATTTTGACAAAAGTTATATGGTGCGTCGTAGATGTGAGAAAAATAATAGGATGTCTTGAGCTGTTGTTGATAAAGAATGCTCAGTGTATAGAGAAGGAAGATGTTTGTTTGTATTGGAATGAGATCATATTCCGCGGTGTCAGAGTGCTAATAAGGCACGAGTGGTTCTGTTCGTTAAGTTAGGTAATTTACAGTTGAATAAGAGTGAATGACTTTCGAGAATGGTTCTAATGTGTTCAAGATTCTACATGTGACAATCAGGTGTCTTAAGGTTGTGTATGTTGTTAGAGACTGTGTTTTCATTGGAAAAGGTTAAGACGTGGTATTTTTTTTGTGTGTGTTAATTATGGGATTCTATGTATCAGTATCTGGAAAGAAAAGGTAACGAATTTAGATTCGCAGGAAGTTCTTCAGAGTGAAGTATTCTGGAATGTGGTAGCTCTGGGAACATTTTGAGCGAGTATTCAGTGGCTTATGGGTCTTAGATAGTGTGGTCTTATGTTCGAGTCTCGTGTGGTAAGCCTGGGTTGAGGCATTGTGGTGCTACAGCAAGAAGGAATGTCACGTGGATGATGAATCACAAAAGAAATCAGATAGATGGAATAGCTTGATAGTGGACCGAATCGGTATGGTAAGGATATGATTAATTTCTTTGTATGTGTTGGAGGTAATGAGCCCTTGCGAGACTTGGGCTTCTTTGATACAGGAGACTCGACATCCGTCCCTTTTTTCCTCTTTTTTCCCTTATCGGGTTTAGAGGACTCTCCCTTACCGGCGGGGGGCGATCTCATCTGCACTCCATCGCCAAGGCCTGCGCAAGCATAGTAATCAATTTATCAATACAGAGAATATAGGGAAGAAATATGAAAACATGATAAAGGCGGCAAGAAGGGGCTTACCATGATTCTTGGCCACCCACCGCTTTTAGCCAACTCAAGCCAAGAACACTCGAGATAGGGGAATAAGGCATCTAGTCCCCTAGTCCACCACAACAGGTCCGGAACAGATTCGGGATACCAAAGGGCGGCTGTGTGAGCAAAGGGAAAGTTAGTTTTAGAGAAGAAAGTAAGAAGATAATAAAGCGTACTAAAAGAAGAAGCACTTATGCTTCGTGTTCCACTCCTCCGGAGACGACATCCATTCAGCCGGAATAATGTTCGAGGTCCTTACTCGGACAAACCGGCTCATCCACCCCCGATCTTTGTGCTCGTCGATACTCGAGAAAGAGGTTTTCAAAGATCGAGGCTGAAGCTTGATCAGGCCTCGGAAAAGACGGGGGCTGTACAGCCTGATAAGATGATCAAGAGTAAAAGTCGCATCCCTGACTTTGCTGGAAAAGTAGCGAAGCATGTAGACTATCCTCCAGAAAGAGGGGTAAATTTGGCCGAGCGTCACCCTGTAATTACAGCAGAAGTCGAGAATGACTGGGTCTATAGCCGGAGAAGAAGGGTTCGAGGAGTCGACAGGTCGCTAGGTGAACGGGTACGTGTATACATAAAGAAAATTGATCTTATTGTCCGTTATGTTGTCGTTAAGGCTAGGGATCTCAACTAGCACTTTCTTCCCCCACTGGCAGTCAGCCCGCACTTTGCCTATATCCTTCACAACGCTAATAACCGGGACACATGTTCGCATCGACCCGGCATAGAAGAAGGCCTCTCGATGGAAAAATCCTTTGTACTATCGAACTCGGTGGGTGTACACTATTGGACGGTAGGAGCCACTGTGGGCTTACCTTTGGATTTACTCTTGGATGCTCGAGATGAAGAGGCAGCTTCGTCTTTCCGAGGCACTGTCTTGGAAGTCCTGGCAATGGCAACAAAAAATTTCTTTTTCTCGAGAAGGAAGGCAAGAAACAGAGAGCAAAGAAAAAAGGGGGTGTAGAGAAAGATGGATTTGGATCTGATAGCTTGAAGGAATCACTAAAGTGCGAATCACCAAGCAATTGGGGTATTTATAGAAGCCGTATGGGTAGCGGAACAGCCCATAGCGGTTCGTAGGTACTCGTCAACGAAAGGGGGAACCAGTTATAGACTTTATCAATCGGTGGAGGAATGCAAGCCTCAACTGCAAAGACAGGCATAGTGAAGCTTCAGGCATAGAGATGTGCATCCAAGGCATGCATTGGGGGTTGCGCTACATCTTGCAAGGTATCAAGTCTGGCACGTTTGAAGAACTTGCAACTCGTGCCCATGACATGGAATTGAGCATGGCCTCCGCTGGAAATGAAAGGCTGCCCATCTACGAACCTCGTAAAGGGAATGACAAGCAAGAAGTCAGGAAGTGGGGCAAGTTCGTACCCAAGTCTGAAAGCAAAGAAGCTATGAATGTCAACACGTCACCTATGAAGTTCACGACGAAGGTGAGCAAGAAACAGAGTATGAAATCCACTTCTTTCCACGATAAGCCAAGTGGAAAGTTGACTCTAAAGGAAATGCAAGAGAAAGAGTACCCCTTTCTGGATTCTGATGTGCCAGCCATTTTCGAAGAACTCCTCGAGTTAAATCTTATTGAGCTTCCGGAGATGAAGCGATCAAATGAAGCTGGGAAAACAAATGACCCAAATTACTGCAAATATCACCGACTTGTAAGCCACCCTCTGGAGAAGTGCTTTGTCTTCAAGGACAAAGTCATGGACTTGGCTCGCGAAAAGAAGATCGTGCTTGAAGATGAGAAAGAAAGCGCAAACCAAGTCTCTATCACCTTTGGCTCATTCAGTCCGGATGAATTATGTGGTTTTAAAGAAAGTAAAGATGAAGAATTACTGGAGAGAGACAAAGCTGAAATCAATCAACCTGATGATGATGAAGGTTGGACATTGGTAACTCGTCGTAGGCATCACAAAAGGAGCCCACGAAAGGAATCAATAGAACAACCAACAAGGAAAATGATGGTGAAAAGACCAAGGAGATGGAATCCAGTTAGGCATCTGAAGAAAGCAAAAGTGGAGATGCACCATTCTCAAAAGCCACGAAATCCAGTGACCTTGAAGGAGTTTTTACCAAGTTGGTTCCACACGAAGATTTCCCATGAGGGCATTGATGCCTCTTGTTGCCATGCTGACAAAGGGGAAGAAAAGAGTGATGACCTACCATTGGCACCATCTTCGGAAAAGCCCATCGAGTCCACTCCTCAAGAAGTTAATGCTTGTGAGGAAAAGGTCACGTTCATAAATGACGATCTTTTGCTAGGTGACACTCCTCATAACCGCCCATTGTACCTGGTTGGCTATATGCGCGATGAAAGGGTAAATCGGATTTTGGTTGATGGAGGATCCTCAATGAATATTTTGCCAATCCACACTGTGAAAGAACTTGGTATTCCCATGAACGAACTCTTAGAAAGTCGTGTGATGATCCAAGGATTCAACCAAGGGGGGCAAAGAGCCATAGGCGCGATCAGGCTGGGAATCACTATTGAAGATATGCAATCAAGTGCATGGCTGCATGTGATCGACGCGAAGACTTCATACAATGTTTTGCTTGGGAGGCCTTGGATACATGAGAATAAAGTAGTTCCATCTACCTATCATCAATGTTTAAAATACTACGACGGTGAAGTCCAGAAGATGGTAGTTGTTGATGATGAGCCATTCACCGAGGCTGAGTCACACTTCGCCGATGCAAAGTTCTACTTGAAGAACCACATTGTGAAGGAGCTGAAAGCTGATGATGGCATAAAAAGCAAGAATAAAGAGCCCTCAACTAAAAGAGAAGAGGGCACTCCAATATGCCCTAAAAGGAAGAAAGATGAAGGCGAATCATTTAATCGCCAAGCTAACATGCTAAAGGGGTTAACTCTTCCGGTCAAACGAATTGAGGCACTAAAGTCGTCCTCAATGTCGCTTGCAGGGTTTGTAGCCCAAAATCGTTTGCAGAATGTGGCACTCCCTACAAAGCGAACAGATGAAGGCTTTGACCCTAACGCTTACAAGCTATTTGCAAAAGCTGGATACAATCCCAATGAGCCGTCAAAGTTAGGAAAGCTCCCATCAGAAGCTGCAACGAGGCAACCACGTGAAGGTTTGGGATACAAACAACCGTCACTAGTGCGTATCTCAATAAGACGGGCGAGCAGCAATTATATCACTGTAGAAGATGAATCAGCCACTTCTAACAAGCCTTCTGTCTTTGATCGACTTGGAAAATCACCTGTGAGGACCTCCGTGTTTGAAAGATTGGGTCCACTAAAGAAGGGGAACAAGTTTCGGAGAAATTTTCAAAGCATAAGAACACCCGCTTCACCCAAAATCCATGAGATCTCTAAGGATTTCCAAAGTTTGGTTGCTTCTAGAATGAGGCGACAAACAAAACTTGTGGTTTCATATAAAGAAGTACTGAAGGTAAAGCCATATACTGTGGTCTATACTAAGGAACGTGATGAAGATGAAGAAAGTGTGGGTTCTTCGTATCATGTTACTGTACAAGTCGAGAATGGCATTCCATCTTCAATGGAAGATAATGCGGAATTGGAGGATGTTTCGCCGTGTTATCACATATCGTTCAATGATGGGGACCCTCAAGAAGATGAAGATGTGAAAGATGCTCCACCTGAACTTGAAGAAGGAGTGAAGACGACAGTTGATGCCTTAAAAGAAGTTAACCTTGGCACCGATGAAGAACCAAGACCCACCTACCTAAGTGCTTTACTAGAAGCTGATGAAGAGGGCACTTATATTGAGTTACTCAAAGAGTTCAGGGATGTCTTTGCTTGGAGTTACAAAGAGATGCCTGGCTTGGACCCGAAAGTAGCAGTCCATCACCTTGCAGTCAGAAATTGTGCTCGTCCTGTTAAACAAGCTCAAAGGAGTTTTAGGCCGGACTCGGTTCCCTTGATTGAAACAGAAGTTAACAAACTCATCGAAGCTGGCTTTATTCGTGAAGTTAAATACCCAACATGGGTTTCAAGTATTGTCCCTGTAAGGAAGAAAAATGGCCAGATTCGAGTGTGCATTGACTTTAGGATCTTAACAATGCGTGTCCGAAAGATGAGTTCCCGCTTCCCATTCCAGAACTGATGATCGATGCTACTACTGGGTACGAGGCAATGTCATTTATGGATGGTTCATCGGGCTATAACCAAATACGCATGGCACCAAAAGATGAAGAGCTTACTGCATTCCGTACCCCAAGGGGTATTTATTGCTACAAGGTAAAGCCTTTTGGCTTGAAGAACGCTGGTGCTACTTACCAAAGGGCTATGCAGAATATTTTCGACGATCTTCTCCACAAGAATGTCGAATGCTATGTTGACGACTTGGTGGTGAAATCAAGAGAGAAGGGTGACCACATGAAAGACTTGAGGATGGTATTTGAATTGCTCCGGAGGTACCAACTTAGGATGAATCATTAAAATGTGCCTTTGGAGTTACTTCTAGAAAGTTCCTTGGTTTCATTGTCCGACATCGAGGGATCGAAATTGATCAAGCCAAAGTGGATGCCATTTTGAAAATGCCTGAGCCTCGAGATATCCATGAATTGAAAAGTCTGCAAGGAAAGCTAGCATACCTTAGAAGATTCATATCAAACCTGGCTGGGAGGTGCCAACCATTTAGTCGCCTCATGAAGAAAGGCGTTCCTTTCAAGTGGGACCAAGCTTGTAGCAATGCCTTCGAAAACATTAAATCCTACTTGATGAAGCCTCCAGTTTTAGCAGCCCCTATACCTGGAAAGCCATTGATACTATACATTGCGGCACAAGAAAGGTCTGTTGGAGCATTGTTGGCCCAAGAAAATAGTGAAGGGAAAGAAAACTCTCTTTACTACTTGAGCAGGATGATGACACCGAACGAGCTGAATTATTCGCCAATTGAAAAGTTGTGTTTGGCGCTAGTGTAACGACCCGACCGGTCGTTTTGAACTTTTGCACTTTGATCGCCAATTCTCAGGCATAACTTGCCCCGTGTTATGTATTATGACTAATGTAGATCGTTGGTTTTGGTTTTCAGGAAGATTTGGAATGAATCTGAAAGAACAGTTTCAGTGAAAGCTTTGAATTTGAAAGGTTTGACCGAGAGTTGACTTATTTGTATATGAGCTCGGATCGGAGTTTTTATGATTTGGTTAGCTTCGATAGATGATTTGTGACTTAGGGGTGTGATCGGAAGTGATTTTGGAGGTCCGGTGTAGAATTAGGCTTGAATTGGCGAAGTTAGTATTTTGGCGAATTCCAGTTGATAGGTGAGATTTTGATCCGAGGGCCGAAATGGAATTCCGAGAGTTGTTGTAGCTTCGTTAAGTGATTTGGGATGTGTGTGTAAAGTTTCAGGTCATTCGGACGTCGTTTGGTTGGGTTTTTGATCGAATGCGTGTTTCGGAAGTTTTAGAAGAACTTAGGCTTGAATTCGACGTAAATTGATGGTTTTGGTGTTGTTTGAGGTGTTTTGATAATTGGAACAAGTTTGAATAACGTTTTAGGATGTATTGGTATTTTTGGTTGAGGTCTCAGGGGCCTCGGGGTGATTTCGGATGGCTATCGGGATGAGTTTTGGACTTGTGCAAATTGCAGGCATGCTGCTTCTGGTATTTCCGCTTCTGCGGAATTGGAACCGCAGAAGCGGTATCGCTTATGCGGCGTGGGAGTCGCAGAAGCGGAAAAAGGGCAAGGCTAGGCTGGACCGCAGGTGCGGAGTGGGGGCCGCATCCGCGGAGTCGCAGATGCGACTTTTAGACCGCAGATGCGGCCTGGGGTGTTAAGTTATTTTTCGCAGAAGCGGAGGGAGGAACCGCAGAAGCGGTAGTCGCAGAAGCGAAATGATGACTGCAGAAGCGGTAATGACTGGGCAGAATATTTAATTGGTCTTCTTCGCGAATTTTTAAGGGTTTCTCATTTCTAACCTCGGACTTGGAGGATTGTGGGCGATTTTGAAGAGAGACTTCAAGGGGTTTCGATAAGGTATGGATTCTTGGACTTAAAACATGATTTTATGGTGTAAATACATGGATTAGAGCTGAAAACTCAGGTAATTAATGAGCAAAAATGGTGGTTTAGGGCTTGAAACTTAAGAGAACAAAATTTGGGATTTGTAGGGTCATTTGGACTCCGATTTTGGTATTCTTCATATGTATGGACTCGTGGCGAGACAAGGAATCCGTTGATGTAAAAATTTCTGAGTTTCGAGAAGTGGGCCCGGGGCTCGGGTTTTGTCAATTTCGGGATTTTTAATATTTTTTGATTGTTTTCGATTGGGTATTGTTCCTTTGGCATGTTGTGATGTATTCGCTCTGATTTTGGATAGATTCGACGCGCGTGGAGGCCGGTTTGAGGGGCAAAGGCATCGCGAGCTAGAGAATTCGCCGGTTCGAGGTGAGTAATGATTGTAAATGACATCCTGAGGGTTTGAAACCCCGGATTTGCACATCGTAGTGCTATATTAAGGTGACTTGCACGCCCGATAGCGAGCATGGGGTAGAGCACCGTTGGGGATTGTAACTTGGTCCGTCCCGATTGATGAAATTACTGCGTATTTGACTGAAATTACTCGCTATCATCATAATTTGGGCCGATTGCCATATTTGGGCTTCGTGCCAACTATTTGAACCCTTCGGGGATTGTTGTTGACAATTCCTCACTGATTTAATTATATATTTGAACTCAGTCATGTATTTTCCACTGTTTTAAAACTCAGCCAAATTTATTATGCCTTAAACACTCGAAATGATAATTCCAAAAAATATTTTGGGCTGAGCATCATGTTTTACTGTTGCCCGAGTGGCTTATGTGACCTTGTTGACTGAGTAAGGCCGAGGGCCTGTATTTGTGAGGATACTTTGGATCGGGCTGCACGTCGCAATAGTAATATACTGATACTGATATGAGGTCGAGGGCCTAGATTTGATGCCACGAGATGGCTTGATATTGCGCTTGGGCCGTAAGGGGCCCCTCCCGGAGTCTGCACACCCCCAGTGAGCGCCGTTGACGATAAATGGATCGGGCTGCACGCCGCAACGGTACCGGTACTGTTTGATGTGTTTACCTTATTTCATTGTCTGCCATTATATGTTGTTTGTGCTACTTCTTGCAATATTTAGCTCTGGTATTATCTGATAACCGAGTGTGGTGCCCGAGAGACGGACTTCTGTGCTTATCTGCACTATTTGTTTTTTGGCATTCATTTGCGTTACCGCTGAAAAGATCATTTTCAAAAGAGGTTTTAAACTGAGTTAAGATATTTCTAAAGGTTTTACAGCTTCACTGCTTTTCTCAAAGGGTTTTTCACTGCCCCTATATAGCATGATGGTTTGCTTTACGTGATTTCTTACTGCTCAGTTGTTATTTACCCTTATTAGTCACTGAGTTGGAGTACTCACTTTACTCCCTGCACCTCGCGTGCAGATGCAGGTATTGATCACCCGGTAGCGGGTTTTGGCTGATCAGAGGCAGAGCTATAGGAGTAGCGAGGTGACTGCCTGCGTTCGCAGCACCATTTTTTCTCTCTTTTGGTTCATTATTCCGGCTTTGTATATTTTAGGTCTTGTAGTTGTATTTATACTCTGATAGATGCTCGTGACTTGTGACACCCCGGTTTGGGCCGTGTTTGGGTTTTATTCTACACTTATTAAAGAGACCCTTTTGTTAGACTGTGTTTATTTAATTATATTAAAACTGTGCACCAATATTTAAATATTTTTAAAAGGCGAAATGGGATGGTTGGCTAGACTTGTCTTCACGAGAGGCGCCATCACGACCGTATCGAGGTTTGGGTCGTGACAGCTAGTCTTCTCAATTCAAAAGTTGAAGCACTACTTTCAAGCTCATGTTGTCCGTCTTGTTTATAAAGCAAATCCCATCAAGTTCGTGATGTCCAAACCTGTTCTTAGTGATTGACTAGCGAGATGGTACCTCCAATTCAACAATTCGAGATTTTGTACATCCCTCAAAAGGCTGTAAAAGGACAAGCATTGTCAGACTTCTTGGCAGATCATCCGATACCTGATGATTGGGAGCTAACTGATGAACTACCTGATGAGGACGCCATGGTCGTTGAAGTTCAACCTCCATGGAAGATGTACTTTGATGGTGCTGCGCATCGTGGGGAGCCGGGGCTGGCGTAGTATTTGTCACTCCCCAAGGTGAAGTCTTTCCATACTCCTTCACCTTGACACAACTCTGTTCCAACAATGTTGCTGAATATCAATCATTAATACTTGGGCTTGAAATGGCCGTTGATATGAAGCAATTGCAATTGCAAGTCTTTGGTGACTCCCAGTTAGTGATCAATCAGCTTTTGGGTAGTTACGAGGTTAAGAAGCCTGAACTACGCCCATATCATGATTACGCTAAAAAGTTGATGGGGTGGCTCGGTGATGTGACTATTCAGCATGTGCCAAGGAAAGAAAATAAGAAGGCTGATGCTTTAGCTGCTCTAGCTTCATCATTAGCCTGCCTGACCAAGCGCAAGTTACCGTCTGCCAAAAATGGGTAGTACCGCCGCCAAATGAGGCTGAAGGTGAAGAAAACAAACTCGAGCATCTTGTTGCTGTTTCTAAAGTTGAGAAAGAAGAATGGCGACAACCCATTATCGACTACTTATGCTATGGGATACTTCCAGAAAATCCGAGGAGAAGAACTGAAATCCGTCGTCGTGCACCTCGCTTCCTTTACTACAAGGATACTCTATACAGAAGGTCGTTCAAGGGAGTACTCTTGTGATGCCTAGGAGAAGAAGAAGCTCTCCAAGCTGTGCAAGAGGCACATTCTGGAGTATGTGGGTCACACCAGTCTGGACCAAAGCTTCACTTCCATATAAAAAGGATGGGATATTATTGGCCAACGATGGTAAAAGATTGCTTGAACTATGCTCGAAGATGCAAAGCTTGTCAATTCCATGCGAATTTTATTCATCAACCTCCTGAAGTGTTGCACCCGACTGTTGCATCCTGGCCATTTGACGCTTGGGGATTGGATGTTGTTGGACCACTGCCAAAGTCCTCTAGTGGGCACCTATACATCTTGGCTGCAACTGACTACTTCTCAAAATGGGCTGAAGCTGTTGCTCTTAAGGAAGTAAAGAAGGAAAATGTTGCAAGTTTCATCCGAGTAAACATTATTTATCGGTTTGGCATTCCTCGCTACATAATAACGGATAATGGAAATCCATTCGATAATAGGTTGATGAACAAGATTTGCGATCTCTTTGGCTTCAAGCAACTTAACGCTTCGATGTACAATGTTGCCGCCAATGGTCTAGCTGAGGCATTCAACAAAACTCTATGCAACTTGCTAAAGAAAGTCGTCTCCAAATCCAAACGAGATTGGAATGACCGTATGGAAGAAGCTCTATGGGCATATAGGATGACTCACCGCACGCCAACATAAGCGACTCCTTATTCACTGGTTTATGGAGTCGAAGCCGTCTTGCCACTTGAGCGTCAAATACCTTCATTACGACTGGCTATTCAAGAAGGGATCACTGATGAAGAAAATGCTCGACTTCGATTAGCAGAGTTGGAAGCTCTTGATGAAAAGAGGTTGGAAGCTCAACAGAGACTTGAATGTTATCAAGCTCGATTATCTCGCACCTTCAATAAAAGATTTCGCCCCAGATCCTTTCAAGTAGGAGATCAAGTCCTTGCCATACGAAGACCCATAATTACTTCCCATAAACCTGTAGGGAAGTTCACTTCAAAATGGGATGGGCCATATGTCGTACAAGAAGCTTACTCAAGTGGGGCTTACAAGCTGGTTGATGCAGATGGCATGAGAATCGGCCCTATCAATGGCAAGTTTTTGAAGAAATATTATCCTTGATGTTGCAACACTCCTTGACGCACGAGCCTAAACTGCATGTTGCTACACTCCTGGCCCGCAAGAGTATAAACTGTGTACGGCCCAAAAAAAAAGTCCGCTAGGTTGAAAATCTCGAAAGAGGCGGCCTAGGCAAAAGTTAGGACGTAAAAAAAAAGAAAAAAGAAAAAAAAATCTACCAGTCTGAACTACGGTATGACTTGATCCTCTTCACCGAGGTACGTAGGCAGCTTAGAGTTTCATTCTAAGTTCAGTCGCATAAGTTCAAAAGATACATATTGCCCCAATTGTTGTTCGAATGAAGTATGAAGGAATGTAAGATCAAGCTGAAATGCCATCCTCCTACTGAACTTTGACCTCATTTGATTTAAAGGGGGCAACCCTCCATGGTAAATTGATATCTTCAATGGACCAATTTTAGGAGGATGTCAAGTATTTGCATTGAAGTTCAGGGATTCTCTATGTCTTAAGGTTCGCCAAACCTTCAAGTTTGTTGGTCTCCAAGTCCGCCCTCTGCCTAAAAAAAAGGGGGAAGAGAAGAGAGACATCAAAAGGAAACACAAGTATAAGGAAAAGATTGCTTGGCACAACGTTTTAAATTCAATGAGACTTGAACTCAAGATATTTGTGAGAATATGGCTCTTAAATTTCGATTGATGGCAAGTAAGACATCTTCCTATCTCGAGGCTTCCATACCAAGATATGAATTTTTGTGAGACTGCGCAAATCTGGAAGTGATGGCGTGGTGCAATGTAAAGTTAATTTCAAAATATTATCTGGGACGATTCTGAAGTTGTTTGGTTGAGAATTTTGGATATGTCCTAGATTTTGAAGTCTAGTTTTCAAGAAATCAAGCGGTTTTCAATTTCGATATTTTTACACCAAGATATGATTTTTTTTTTTGTGAGACTGTGCAAATCTGAAATTTTCAACGTGGTGAAATCTAGAGTTGGTTTCAAAATATTATCCGGGGCGATTCTGAAGGTGTTTGATTCTAAGTTTTGGATATATTTTAGATATTGAAGTCTAATTTTTGAGAAATCAAAAAGTTCATTATTTGGACTCTCCCACGACAAGATATGAATCATTTGTTACAAGCACGTAAAGCTGAAAATTATGCGACAAAGATAAAAGTCGAACAATGTAAAGCAAAAGAGAAGCTGAAATATTTAAGCCCTCGAAGTCTCCAAGTTGAAGTCTTCAAGTGTATTCAAGTTGAAGTCCCCAAGTTGAAATCTTCAACCCCGTCGGTCTTCAAGTTGAAGTCTTCAAATCCGCTGATCTTCGAGTTGAAATATTTAGGCCACCCAAGTCTCAAAGTTGAAGTCTTCAAGTCCGTCGGTCTTCAAGTTGAAGTCTTCAAATTCGCTGATCTTCAAGTTGAAATATTTAGGCCCTCCAAGTCTCAAAGTTGAAGTCTTCAAGTCCGTCGGTCTTCAAGTTGAAATATTTAGGCCCTCCAAGCCTCAAAGTTGAAGTCTTCAAGTTCGTCGGTCTTCAAGTTTCAGTCTTCAAATTCATCGGTCTTAAAGTTGAATTGTTTAAGCCCTCCGAATCTTCGAGTTGAAGTCTGCAAAGTCCGCCAAATCTTCAAAGTTTTCCAATTGTTCATGTCGATGTCGTCTTCGAGTTGAAGCTTTATAACTTTCCAATCTTAAGGTGGACATATAAGTCCCTTTGCACCTTAAGTTGGCCTCTTTGCGGGTTGGTCCTTAAAAGGAACTATAACTTTCCAATCTTAAGGTGGACATATGAGTCCCTTTGCACCTTAAGTTGGCATCGCCGATAGTCGGGCTATTTTGAGAGTAATCTCTCCGGTAGTCGGGTCACATTGAGAGTAATCTCTCCGGTAGTCGGGCCATATTGAGAGTAATCTCTCCGGTAGTCAGGCCAAATTGAGAGTAATCTCTCCGGTAGTCGGGCCATTTTGAGAGTAATCTCTCCGGTAGTCGGGCCACATTGAGAGTAATCTACGGTAGTTGGGCCATTTGAGAGTAATCTCTCCGGTAGTCGGGCCATTTTGAGAGTAATCTCTCCGGTAGTCGGGCCATATTGAGAGTAATCTCTCCGGTAGTCGGGCCATGAAAGTAATCTCTCCGATATTTGGGCAGGGATGAGTACCCATCCCCTCACACCCTAAGACCGATTTCTTCATGCGTGGATCATCTTGTTGAACAAGAACATATCTTTCTCGCTTGACCTACAAAAAAAAAAAAAGACAACAAAACAAGAAAAGCACAAGAAAAGAAGAAGAAATTACCTTCGCGTAGATGCTTCCAAATCATCAAAGGTAGACTTAATACGGCTTGCAAACACTGCAATTGATGGTTGCGAGAGGGGAATAGTGCTATATATAGTTAGCGAATGATGATTGTCAAGTGAAATTATCTCGATGTGGGATAGGAAAATTCACTGGTAAGACGGTTGACGCTAGCCTTCTCCTAATTGAATTCAATTTGGACAGAATGACGAGTCACTGTGAGGATAGGATTCCGTTCTATGGCCTTCTCATGTAGTATTTGTCTCCTTACTGGAGATGACAAAGGTGTAAGTTTGCACTTTGCAACATATCGTTAACTCACGTGAGTCACTGGGTGAATTCTGTTGTTTTACCTTGGAAAAGGTGATCATAGTCATGGCAATTAAAGCTCTATTGTTACGTAAGCAAATTTCTTTGAAATTTGAAATCGGAAGTTACGTAAATTTGAGATTGTTACGTGAATCTTTCTAAAGAAAATGAAAGATTTCTTTAGTCTGGTAGCTTTGGCATTTCTAAGAACAAATTACGTTTTAAACTCAAGTGCTTAAACTATTTAATGTTTACTTCAAGACTTTGTCTTTGGAATTCTAATGTGCCTGCACCCGAACAAGTCTTGAAGTAGGGGGCATTTGTAGCCATATAAATTTTATTAAAAGTAAATTTATAAAATAATTTGGACTATATTTTAAATTCAAGATATATTGGTCCAAATAAATATATGGGCTAATATAATTGAATTAATTATATAGGTCCAATATATATGGATTAAATAAATGAGTCTTAATCTATTGGGCTAACCCATTTAATTGGGCTAAAGTGATGAGCCCACTTTATTAAGCCCAAGATGTCATCTTCCTAGAGGCCCAGTTTGGTGCCACGTGTCAAATGACGTGGCACGCCAAGTCAAACGGAAGAGCCAATGGGATCATGCCACGTGTCAAAATGACAAGGCATGCCAAGTCACACTAAAAGGTCAATGAAATCGCGCCACGTGTGCAAGTGACATGTTCTGGCCAATCAAATACGGTCATGTCACACTTCAATTTGATTGGTCGGAAAGAGTTTGTTCTTATCACAACTCTTCCCTTCCACAACTATAAATAGGGGTCTTCATAACTCAGAAAAGACACCAGAAGTTATAACAAGAAGCAAGAAAGAGTTCGTGGATCAAACACCGCAAATTCCTCCACAAGTTTCAAGCTTCAAGCAATCAAGTTCAAGTTCAAGCTCAATAACGAAGAACAAATCAAGTTCAAGCTCAAGAACGAAGAACAAATCAAGTTCAAGTTAAAGCAATCAAACTCAAGATCAAGAACGAAGTCAAATCAAATACAAGACGTTCAAGATCAAGGCTACTTGTTCGTGATAAAATCCGTGGCAACAATCAAAGTGTTCCCGACGGATAAATCAAATTCAAATTCAAGATCAAGCTCAAAGGCCCTTGAATTTATTTACTGCTGAAAAGAAGAATCAGAGGAATCATAGAGATTGTAACACTCAAATATTCGAAATAATATATTACGATTGTTGCGATATTTTCAGTCTTCATTTTATTTTCTCGACGCAAATTTATTGTCTACAAATTTATTGTAACACTCAACAGAACTTTCTTGTGCCGCAATGTATAGTATCAATGGCTTTCCAGGTACGGGGCTGCTAAAACTGGAGGCTTCATCAAGTAGGATTTAATGCTTTCGAAGGCATTGCTACAAGCTTGGTCCCACTTGAAAGGAACGCCTTTCTTCATGAGGCGACTAAATGGTTGGCACCTCCCAGCCAGGTTTGATATGAATCTTCTAAGGTATGCTAGCTTTCCTTGCAGACTTTTCAATTCATGGATATCTCGAGGCTCAGGCATTTTCAAAATGGCATCCACTTTGGCTTGATCAATTCGATCCCTCGATGTCGGACAATGAAACCAAGGAACTTTCCAGAAGTAACTCCAAAGGCACATTTTAATGGATTCATCCTAAGTTGGTACCTCTGGAGCAATTCAAATACCATCCTTAAGTCTTTCATGTGGTCGCCCTTCTCTCTTGATTTCACTACCAAGTCGTCAACATAGAATTCGACATTCTTGTGGAGAAGATCGTCGAAAATATTCTGCATAGCCCTTTGGTAAGTAGCACCAGCATTCTTCAAGCCAAAGGGCATTACCTTGTAGCAATAAATACCCTTTGGGGTACGAAATGCAGTATGCTCTTCATCTTTTGCCATGCGTATTTGGTTATAGCCCGATGAACCATCCATGAAAGACATTGCCTCGTGGAGCATCTTTCGCATCTTCATCTTCTTGAGGGTCCCCATCATTGAAGGATATGTGATAACACGGCGAAACATCCTCCTATTCCGCATTATCTTCCATTGAAGATGGAATGCCGTTCTCGACTTGTACAGTAACATGATACGAAGAACCCACGCTTTCTTCATCTTCATCACGTTCCTTAGTATAGACCACAGTATATGGCTTTACCTTCAGTACCTCTTTACATGAAACCACAAGTTTTGTTTGTCGCCTCATTCTAGAAGGAACTAAACTTTGGAAATCCTTAGAGATCTCATGGATTTTGGGTGAAGCGGGTGTTCTTATGCTTTGAAAATTTCTCCGGAACTTGTTACCCTTCTTTAGTAGACCCAATCTTTCAAACACGGAGGTCCTCACAGGTGATTTTCCAAGTCGATCAAAGATGGAAAGCTTGTTAGAAGCGGCTAATTCATCTTCTACAGTGATATAATTGCTGCTCGCCCTTCTTATTGAGATGCGCACTGGTGACGGTTGTTTGTATCCCAAACTTTCACGTGGTTGCCTCGTTGCAGCTTCTGATGGGAGATGCCCTAACTTTGATGGCTCATTGGGATTGTATCCAGCTTTTGCAAATAACTTGTAAGCGTTAAGGTCAAAACCTTCATCTGTTCGCTTTGTAGGGAGTGCCATATTCTGCAAACGATTTTGGGCTACAAACCCTGCAAGCGGCATTGAGGACGACTTTACTGCCTCAATTCGTTTAACCGGAAGAGTTAACTCCTTTAGCATGTTAGCTTGGCGATAAAATGATTCACCTTCATCTTTCTTCCTTTTAGGGACATATTGGAGCGTCGGACTTACTTTTTTGCCATAAGACGTAATATTCCCTCTATAAGATTTATTCGCGTTGTGTTGTACCTCCTTACTAACAGCTTTGGCTTCACCAGTAGTCACCTCTTCTCTTTTAGTTGAGGGCTCTTTATTCTTGCTTTTCATGCCATCATCAGCTTCCAGCTCCTTCACAATGTAGTTCTTCAAGTAGAACTTTGCATCGGCAAAGTGTGACTCAGCCTTGGTGAATGGCTCATCATCAGCAACTACCGTCTTCTCGACTTCACCCTCGTAGTATTTTAAACATTGATGGTAGGTAGATGGAACTACTTTATTCTCATGTATCCAAGGCCTCCCAAGCAAAACATTGTATGAAGTCTTCGCGTCGATCACATGCAGCCATGCACTTGATTGCATATCTTCAATAGTGATTCCCAGCCTGATCGCGCCTATGGCTCTTTGCCCCCCTTGGTTGAATCCTTGGATCATCACACGACTTTCTGAGAGTTCGTTCATGGGAATACCAAGTTCTTTCACAGTGTGGATTGGCAAAATGTTCACTGAGGATCCTCCATCAACCAAAATCCGATTTACCCTTTCATCGCGCATATAGCCAACCAGGTACAATGGACGGTTATGAGGAGTGTCACCTAGCAAAAGATCGTCATTTGTGAACGTGACCTTTTCCTCACAAGCATTAACTTCTTGAGGAGTGGACTCGATGGGCTTTTCCGAAGATGGTGCCAACGGTAGGTCATCACTCTTTTCTTCCCCTTTGTCAGCATGGCAACAAGAGGCATCAATGCCCTCATGGGAAATCTTCGTGCGGAACCAACTTGGTAAAAACTCCTCCAAGGTCATTGGATTTCGTGGCTTTTGAGAATGGTGCATCTCCACTTTTGCTTTCTTCAAATGCCGAACTGGATTCCATCTCCTTGGTCTTTTCACCATCATTTTCCTTGTTGGTTGTTCTATTGATTCCTTTCGTGGGCTCCTTTTGTGGTGCCTACGACGAGTTACCAATGTCCAAACTTCATCATCATCAGGTTGATTGACTTAAGCTTTGTCGCTCTCCAGTAATTCTTCATCTTTACTTTCTTTAAAACCACATAATTCATCCGGTCTGAATGAGCCAAAGGTGATAGAGACTTGGTTTGCCCTTGCTTTCTCATCTTCAAGCACGATCTTCTTTTCGCGAGCCAAGTCCATAACTTTGTCCTTGAAGACAAAGCACTTCTCCAGAGGGTGGCTTACAAGTCGGTAATATTTGCAGTAATTTGGGTCATTTATTTTCCAGGCTTCATTTGGTCGCTTCATCTCCGGAAACTCAATAAGATTTAACTCGAGGAGTTCTTCGAAAATGGCTGGCACATCAGAATCTAGAAATGGGTACTCTTTCTCTTGCATTTCTTTTAGAGTCAACTTTCCACTCGGCTTATCGTGAAAAGAAGTGGATTTCATACTCTGCTTCTTGCTCACCTTCGTCGTGAACTTCATAGGTGACATGTTGACATTCATAGCTTCTTTGCTTTCAGACTAGGGTACGAACTTGCCCCACTTCCTGACTTCTTGCTTGTCATTCCCTTTACGAGGTTCGTAGATGGGCAGCCTTTCATTTCCAGCGGAGGCCGTGCTCAATTCCATGTCATGGGCACGAGTTGCAAGTTCTTCAAACGTGCCAGGCTTGATACCTTGCAAGATGTAGCGCAATCCCCAATGCATGCCTTGGATGCACATCAAAGTGTTCCCGACGGATAAATCAAATTCAAATTCAAGATCAAGCTCAAAGGCCCTTGAATTTATTTACTGCTGAAAAGAAGAATCAGAGGAATCATAGAGATTGTAACACTCAAATATTCGAAATAATATACTACGATTGTTGCGATTTATTTTCTCGACGCAAATTTATTGTCTATAAAAATTGGCACGCCCAGTGGGATCGGTTCTGCCCTTCATCTCTTCCTCCTATAAATCTGAAACTATAAATTTCGAACCAACTGTGGCGATGATCTTCAAAATGAGAATAGATCTCGAAATGACCACAATCTCTGGGGGCAATATTTCTTGTTCCCTATCAAAGTAGTTCTTATCAAAGCCAGAAAAAAGTGCTTGTAGGACGCGCCTCGCAAAAGCTGCAAAATCGCAAGGATGGACGCAAAAAAAGTTATCCTTCACCGAAGCCACAACGTCGCAAAGCAAAACTCCAAAAGTTAATCTTTCCCAAAAGAATTCAAGTTGAGCAGTTCTTTACAAGGAAGAAAATAGTACAGAATCCTTGTAAAACAAGGAACCAAATTCCCTGCCATTTATTGCTCCATGGATGGAATTGTTTTTTGTCGCTGAAATTATTTCTCAAATACAAATTCGGTGGATAATCGAAGAAAGATACCGTCAAAAAAATAAGTCCACGTGAAGACGAAGAGGTACATACTAAATTATTGTCACGTACTTCGTCTTCAAGTTTCGGCAAGCCTACACCCCGACAAACCTGAAGTAGGGGGCATTTGTAGACATCGAAACTTTAACGGATCAAGCCAAATCCTAAATTAAAGATACTGCAGGACTCTTGAAATCCTAGGAGTCTATTAGGGTTTCTTGGAGGTTACTCTACCCTAAATCCTAACTCACATCTATATAAAGGGATACATATTCCCTTGAAGAGGCATCTAAAAAATTCCATAAATCTCGGGATATTCACAAAGGGATCAAGGCATAAAATAATGCCGTGATTAATAGATATTCTTCTTGATAATCAAGTACTTCAAGAAGAATATTCATATCGACTTTCATGGAGATTAAATAATCCAGAGAGGTCCGTATCATCCTACGTTCGAGAATACGCTAATCCAGCCCTCGAATTACGGAAAACAATTTGGAGGAAGAATCAAGGGAACAAACAGAATTGTACCCGCATCATTTTATCAATAAAATTATGTTTCTTCATACTTATATTGTGGTTGCAATTTATTTTTGTATCACATATAATTTATTGCAAACAAAGATTATTTCTTATCCACTATTAAAGCGTTGAATAATTTCTAAAATATTGGTTGTTTACAAAAATATCCTCCACATTCTTTAACTATGTACATTACTTTTATTGCAACAATTTATTACCCTCCATATTCTTTAATCTCTCTAAAGCCAACATTTTTTTACAGGGGAGCTAAATTAAAAGAGAAGAAAAATTTAATTGCTATGACATATAATACAAAACATCAATTATTAAAAAAATGGTACTAGATTTTTACCAAATAAGGAAAATTTCAGTTTATACTTTGAACGAATTCAAAATCAAATTTAGTATGATGTTATTTTGATTATAGTAGAATGCTAAAGGGAAAAATTATTTAAAATGTCACAATATAAAAATATACAAAATATGACGGAAAGTATTTGGAATAGTTTGAGGGATTTGAGAGGTAATTATGTCTTTAACCGTTTTATGCAAGTATGGAAAATCCTTACATTGCTAATATTACGGTTTGCTATATATTAGTTATATATAGGATAATACCAAATATGATATATAACTAATACAAGTATCAATTGTACATTGGTTGAAAATAATGTGTCAAACAAGAAAGCTAATGCTTGCATTATTTTTTCTAATGCCTCCTACCAAACCACCCCTTACAGTATTGGCTTGCAATGGACTCAAATAGAGTGATGTAGATAATGAGAATTCATAGACCTCAACTTATTTGAAATTGAGACATCGTTATTTTGTAAACAACACGGATTTCAATCATTATCCAATCTTGGAAATTACATGTTCATTTAGGGGTTCCAATGGTCTGGTTCAATAGTTTTTTTTAATGAGAATTCATATCATACTAATCTATTTAGGGATCAAATTAACGCTTCTTCGAATTGTCCAATAAATCTCTGTTTTTCTTCGATATCTGTCGAGTTAGGTTAATACATTGTTTGTTAAAAACAGAAAAAGGTAAATGATGCTTAAGATATCTCATATATAAAATAATAACACATTCTAACATGATATCAAAAATTATAAAATCAAGATATCTGATAGGGGAAATTATTAATATTAAGAAGCGATAGATCAAAAGAGCAACAGTACATCGAAATAATATTGTGATTTGATGTAGGTTTGATATCCTTTAGTGTGCCATCGCTAATTACATCATCTAAAAGTGTTGCGTCTTATAGGCCTCATTAGCTTGTTACTTTGTATGTTCCGAAGAAGAGAAAAAAATTAAGTTACTAATTATTTTCATTCATATTGTCAAATTTTAAAACGAATTCACCCAACGAAATATGTGACAGTCAGAAAGAAATTTGCGAATTCCGAGTTGTAACTTGAGCAAGAACTGGTTAGCATGAAGTTATAAAATTGGCACATGGAATAAATCTTTACTATCTTACTATAATTTTAAATTTATGCACATCCTACCATGGAACCATTCCCGTGTGGGTGTGCCCGTGACCTGCCATCTAGAATAACACCTATGAAAAGAAAGATTGACTTAAACATGTATACTCATTCTCATTTATGTTACTTGTTGACTTAAACATGTATACTCATTCTCATTTATGTTACTTGACTAAGACCCAAAGCGCTAAGGTTGTTCCTATAAATTTCTCGTATGTAAGGAGTATATTTTATGCTTTAGCAAAAGAATATCTATAATGTAATATGGTTTACGTAATTACGTATATAGTCTTCAAGAAAATAACGTGGTTGAGTATGGAAGTAACAATCTTCCACAGGCTCAATTTTTAACTGGAGCAGCGTCTGAAAACCCTGGGTCGATACACCAAAATAACCTGCTTTAATGGAGTTTTCCACTAGATTAAAACGCTACAACCCAAGTAATCTATTTTGAATTCAGGAAATAACTCTTAAAGAACTTTCTTACTTTGGAAAGATATTCCATCATTTGTGGATCGCTCGATTAAATGCAGTAGATACACTGATAAGGAATGGATGTTTTTCCGATAAGAGTAGCTGTGATAACCCACCACAAGAGAATGGAAGTTGTTGATTGTCGATAAAGACCACAACTAAACTTTACTAAAAACTTAGGTAAAAGTCAACGACCCATATTTCTCGAATAAGTCTACCCAGGAATATACTTAAGTAATAGCAGACAAGAAGAGTGGCAGAGCAGGAACGTAAGCACAAAGTCAATCACCAGAATACAGTATTGAAGCAGTGACAAAAAGAAGAACTAACAATCGCTAATTCATGGATTACACAGCTAGGAATACAACTGCAGATGGAAAGAACCATGTGCACCTGCTCAATCACACAAGTATTTGGTAGTTGGCCTTCATTCCAGGTTACTAAACAGACACGTTCTTTTCTCTCCCCCATCCATGGGACGTTACTAGGTACTACTTCAAAAAACACGCGCGCACAAAGTTAAAAAGGCATTCAATTAAAGACAGCCTAAGGAAAGTATTCTATACACCCAGCTGATACCAAAAGCAGTTCGAGATTTATGGATAAACTGAATTCATTTTAAAGAGTTAACACAAGTAAAATGCCCCAAAAAATAATTCAATACAAAGAGGCTTACAAAATGATTGGATAACCTCTTCCTAGGGGATAAGAAACCCATATGCTACAAAATAAAAGCTACCCGAAACTCAATTCCTACCTATACCAATTAACGGGAAAAATTAGGGGAAGGAAAATTTGCGAAACGAGCTCTTGTGAAATATCACAGCTCATGACAAAACTTCTTCCTATGCGACATCCAACCATTTAATTATGAATCAAAATGAAAAATTACTAAATTCAGCTGACATATTTGCCTGAAGCTACTACTTTTCAAGCTGTAGCAGAAACCCGTGGTGGCATATTTTTGGCAGCTCCATTAGGCATCCCACCACCATGATTCATCCGCCCACTGTTACCTCCCATGTTGTCAGTTCGCTGATATCTATCACCCCCATGGTTGGATGACCCTCCACGATTGCCACCCTTGTTGAACTCGCTTCTTCCATTGAAATCACCATGATTGTAGCCCCTACCACCTCCATAGTTTCCTCGCCCTCGTCCTCCATCGTTCCTGAATCCAGAACCCCTTCCAGATGGATATCTAGCCCTAGTGTTACCTGAAAAGAAAAGATAATTCGTCTCAACAGAAGAATAGGTCGATCAAGCCCCACAAATCATCATATATGTCTTCAATAATTATCACAAAATAAAGGCAAAGCAGCTGTGGGGATAAAACTCTACATAATTGATTAATGGAGTAATAGGTTTCTAATTCCTTATAAAACCTCAAATTTATATTATCTCATGGTGCATTAGGCATTGAATTCAGTTTATTGCTTTCGAGAATGCTTACCAGTAAGTGGAGCATCACCTTTATTCACCTTACAAAAAAATGAAACGGAAGCATACTCTCCACAGTCCACAACCACTATGTAAAATTGATGTTTATCATTTATTTTCTCACGCCATAATAATGTCCTCATTAATACCACTGTAAAATAATTGAACTTGCCTCGAGAATTGGTAGACTTCTTTTCCTCAACGACAGCTTGGCGTCCACCAATTAAAACTGGAGATGCCTGATACATAGAGATAAAATACAATCAGACAAAAGAGAAGAAACCTGAAACGATTCCAAAAAACGAGGAGTACATACAAACAAAATGCAGCAAAAGTTACTAAATATCACTAGCCTATGTGATAATTATACCAGTATTCTTCTTTCAAATTTTTACTTTTTTGATAGAGAGTGATAAGTATACCAGCACAAATGGTGCACTTTCAATAGAAAATGGCATCTACTTTCAGGACCTGCCACATGAAACCTTCACAAAATAATTTATAACATACTATCTTTTTACATGATTTCACCTCCCTTGAGCTGTCAGTCATGTTTTTCTAAAATGGTTATCAACACAGTATTGATATTATCGCCACAACTGTCGAGTTTGCCTATACATGATAGTAGGTTTAACAATTTAAAAATTGGGCAGACAAAAATACAACAGCCCATCCTATTATGAACAGTACAACGGTCAACACCATCATCAATAATATCAAGTCCTATTATTTCTTCACTGGAGAAGAAATAATTACACTTGACTTCTTAACATATGCATCACTTTGGTAAGTCCAAAAACGGTAGACTGCGAACAAGCAAACGTATCCAGGATTAAGCCTATATCATATACAAACTTCACATAGTCAGAAAACAAAATGTAAAAGCATATTTAGTTTTTTTACGGAAATATATAGTTTTAGCTTAGTAATCAAAAGTTAACATTAAGCCTTAAGCCTATATCATATACAAACTTCACATAGTCAGAAAACAAAATGTAAAAGCATATTTAGTTTTTTTACGGAAATATATAGTTTTAGCTTAGTAATCAAAAGTTAACATTAAGCCTTACATCACTGTTTTGGAGAGCGAGAAGCGGAAAAAAGCGAGGAGGCCTCGCTTCGGTGAAGCGAGAAGCATGAAGCGCACTTTTTTCATGTGAAGGCGCAATTTAATACATAAATAAAAAATATTAAATAGGCATAGATAAATGACCAAGAACTCAATAATAATAATATATTAAGCAAATGTTTCAATTCTTAAAATAACATTGGACTTTTGTGCTACTGCCAATTGCAACTCCATACACCCAAGCTGGATCTTTTTTTGGCTTGATGCCATTGAATAATAAGATAGAATTTACTACAATCACCCAAAAAAAAAAAACAGAACTGTTAAAACAGGCCAGAACTAGTGAACAGCAGTTAAAGAAAACAGAGCAAAGGCATTACGGGGAAAAGAACTGAAAAAAATAGAAAAGAAGAAGAAAAAGAGAAGAGAAAAGAGGAAAGGAGTCGAGAGGAAGCAGGTAAACCAGAGAAAAGCAGAAGAGGAAGAGAAGAGAAGAAAGAGAAGAGAAGAGAATTTTTTTTTTTTTGAGATGGAGAAGAGAAGAGAAACTTACCTTGAGAGAAGAAGAGAAGAACTGAAGAAGAGATGTCGCAGGATGTTTTTGCTAGCAGCAGTAGCGAGAAATGTTTTGAAAGAAAGGAGCGTAAGTGTATTTGCAATTGTTTTTAGAAAAAACCCTAGGCTGCTGCTGGACCTCGCTTAAGCGAGCTTTTCTCGCCTGAAGCGCTCGCTTTTTTCCAGATGCCTCGCTTTAGGTCAGAAAAGAGCAGACCTTGCGCCTCACCTCACTTCTGCGCTTTAAGTGAGAAGCGCTCGCTTTTAAATAATAGCCCTGCCTTACATAGTTTTGACTTCCTTCAGATACTATTCCCTCAAACATTGAGTCAATATATCACTGGAGTTGATGTCATACATGGTCTGTTGCCACTTGTAGCCAAATTTGGGTGTGCTTAATGCCCTTGGTTGGGCTAGACATAGCCAACTAAGAAGTCTTGTTAGTGTTCAAGAGAAACTAATAGAGAATTACTGATCAAGGCTAAGAACAAATGATTTTCAAATCATTTAATAGTGGGTTAGCATCTTGAGTTTAAGTTCAATTGCTATATGCCAAAGCCCCGAATTTCCAAAGCTAGTACTCATTATTAGTTAGTTTAGTGTTCCTTTTATTTCTGTAATTGTAGTTTAAACCAAAACCATACTTGATTTCATTTGGTTAGAGTTAGTGAGTGACAAATCCTTTACTTCTCATTCCCCCTTATATTGTTCCTTGTGGGATTCGACCCGGTTTCATAGTTGTGTAAATTATATACATACGACCGTGTACACTTTCTAGCTGATATGAGTGTATATGGACATTATCAAAGGCCAAATCTACAAACTATTACTACCCGAGGAAGATTTGCACTTGTCGTACCAAGTTGAAGCTCTACGATATTCTAATACAACTAAAGATATACAAAAAAATTGAATAAAGTAGAAGTATACCAAGCCATAATTTGCAATTACCTGGCAGCAGATATGTTCAAAGAGATTGAAAAGACGACAGGAATTTCATCATTCCAAGTATTAATGCAGCTATCAGTAATACAGATGTGCACAATATTTTTTTAAAACATTCACCCAAACACTTGAAGCAATGAAATTAGCAGCCAACTACACACTCATTTTCTCAGATACTACAACTCACAAAGGAGAACATGATGCAGAAAATCAAATGAAGGTTACTTATAAAAAATACCTCAATCGCTTTTTGCACAGCAGGTTCGACCTCAAATTCCACAAAGCCAAAACAAAATCCTTGTTGCTGTCATCCACCAACAATACTTAATTATAAAAATGAACAGAAACAATTATAAACTGACCAATGTATCCCCTAAATAACCAGAATAATGGTGCAAGCACACATACTCTGTTACTTCGGACTTGAATGCCTCCATTCTTGATAGGCCCAAACTTCTTGAACTCATCTTCGAGCATGGCAGCAGTGGCACTCATAGGCAGACCTTTGATGTAGATGGAGTAGCCATCAGCTGCTGGATGCAGTTAGAGCAAAGATATCAATAAGAATAAACACAATGAAGAGAATCAACGGGGAAAATATAGAAGTTTGAGGAAAAGTGGCATGCCTTCTCCCTCTTGGTTATTCACATTATCAACAAAATCTGAGCTCAGAACAGGGCTGTCAGCTGGTGCTGCTGCAGGAGGTTGACTCATTTGCCCAACACTCTTCGGCACAATCTTCCTAGGAGCAGGTGCTGGAGGAGGGGAGAAAGTTGCAGCACTTTCCTTTAGATGCATGACCTGAAAATTACATTGCAAACTGTTCAACTAAAAATCTTCCAAAGATGCTCTTCCTAGAATTATCCCCATCAAAGACCAAAGCTGGCGTTGCAAATTATCTGATAAGTGATCAGTGCTCAAGTAAAACCAGCATAAAATCATAGCGCAACACACCCAAATGGAAATATGTTAAACTTTCACACCTACACAACCAGATGAATATTGGCATATTAAACTATTAAAAGGCAAACGAAAAAGAAATAGGCCTCCAGTTGCTTTGCCCATGGCTACTTACAATTGAAGCATAAGACTTCTTAGGCACGTCTTCAACTATGATGTTAGATTCAGCTGCCATTTGAGAGTCGCCTTGCACTTCATCAACAACCTCAGCCACAGGCACTTCCTCTTCAACAACAGGCACATTATCATTCTCAGGAGGGTTGTAAACTTCTCCCCCATTAGCTTCCTCGGCGGATGGTGTACTCTGCTCAGAAATGTGGTTCTCCTGAGCTGGAGGGGGATCTGCAGCAACTGCAAACAATAACTCAGCGTTCAGTTGCTGATAAGGTCATTATAAAACCAGAATTTGATCGATTGTTCAATTACTTTGCTCGGTAGTAACAGGAGCCAGCACATCAGTTTCTGGAACCTGGACTGTGTCTTGTTGATTGACAATCTCCACATATCGAAACATGTCATTCAAAACAAAGTACCCTCGGTCTTGTGGAGCCAGGAAGAATGTTTGAGAGAAATTTCGGACCAAGTTGTCTTTCCCAGTCAAGTATCCAGTAACAAGGACATGGACTCCCCCGTTGAAGGACTCTTGGGAATCCACAGACCTGATCTCTGCTCTGAAGTCCGCATAATTAAGTGAAAGTATCTTTTCATTGATAGCCTACACGTTGGACAGTAAACGAGACAAACTGTGAGACGTTAATATGGTCTTTCTGATGCACAAATTCTTTGGGTTCTGTTTCTTTTTGGCATGTGAGTATCCCATCAACTACTTTGTCATCACATACTTGAAAAGATTTGATTCTCACATAAAATCAGCTAATTCCGTGTCTAACTCCTGAAACCATAAACTTGCAGCTTGGGCAGAAAGAACTTAGAAATGCGTATGATGCACCAGCTTCAACGTAGATTAAGGAATGGAGACACTTATATAGCAGGATTACATACTGAATCTGCAGATCTAAAGCTTAAGAAGCGAAAACAAGACACAGTAGCAGAGCAAACTGTCAAATCTCTCTCTTTCATTACTCAAAGCGAGTTACTAGGTTAAACCATTGTCAAACTCTTAGAAAAGCAATAGACCACCATTGTTCTATATTTCTTAAACCAAATTACCTGCATCAACAATTTAGTGTTCCTTCAAATTGCTGCAAAAAATTGTAGCCAGGAGGCACCCTAGGGTTTTGGTCTAGTGGTAAGAGCACTGCTCAAGATGTGTTGTTTAGACGTATGTCAAGATTTAGAACCCTGACAGTCTACCCCACAGACAAAATCCTGGTAGTTAAATGGAAAAGTTAGAGGAGCGGGCCCCCATTCACTGAGTTTCAAACCATATGCCAGTTGACCCTCAAAGATTACTCGTTTATCAAGAAAAATAAAAAATATAGATAGCCAGGAGGCTCGGGACAAAGTGTTTTGTTTTTTCAGAAAGATTGAGAAAGGAGGCTCGGGACAATGTGTTAAACCATCTAAGTGGCAGAACAAAAACAAGCAACAAGATCATGCATTTAACAAGGCCCTATATCACAGTATTTTCCTAGGACGACTGGAAACGAAAGCATGAGCTACTATGACAAATAGTACTAACAGCAAACTATGGAATGTTCAACCATAAACTTTACACATTCAGGAATTATAATAAGTTACAGATTTTTATAGTCAAAGATATTTCAAAATATATGGAAGTATGTTAGTAACAAAGAAGCAAACATTAATGATGTCATATGAAAGTATGAGACGAAAATTAGACACAATGCTTGCAAGCGGGTAGTTCAGTGGGCATTTACTTACTTGCATAGTGGTAGTGATGGACATGGAGCCATCGTCTTCAGGGCGACCAAGTTTGCTTATATCCTGATAAAACCTAAATACCAGCCCTGGTGAATGGTGCAGTATATGATAATACTGCTGCACAAACGCATTCCCAACCTACAATCACCACCACAAAATCAATTCTCTCTCAGTATCCATTCTTAAAGAAAACAAACAATCAAATCAAACCAAAAAAACAAAAGCAAATAAATTTATAGAAGTACAAATCAGCAAACAAAAAATACGCACAACTTGAGCAGAAACAGGTTGTTGTGCCGCCACCGCCGGTACTGCCGCCGCCATCGCCGATCGATCTCAAGTCACAAACTATCAATTCATTAATTAAAATAAAGTTAGAGAAAACCTCAGGACCCTAGACCCCTGAACTCTAAACACCACATATCAGCACCAATAGTCCAATACACATGTGTGAATAAAAAAACATGAGAGTGGTGTGTAGTACCTGGATTGAGTATGGGATCAATAAAATAGGAGAGAGAGAATATACACTCCTTGGCTCTGAGCTTCTCCCTTCTCAAACTCACACACACACGCACTCTCTCTCTCCAATGGAGATTGTGTGCGTGTATTCTTCTAGGGTTTGGTAGGTAGCGAGTGGTGGATCTTCAATAGGCGCGACTAACTGTTATTATTATTACTAATTAGTACTCTCTCCGTGTGATTTTTTTTTTTTTTTTTTATGTTTTCACCCAAATTAAGAAATCCACCTTTTAGTATTAATTAGCAATGAAATTGACCATATTAACCTTTACTATCTCACATAAACACTCCTAACACATATTTCAACATCATTTACTTCAAGAACAATATAGAAAAAAAATAATTAATTCATTCTTGAAATCTGAAAAAATAGCTTATTTTGGACCACAAGAAAAAGGCCAAAAAATCACTTATTTTGGACCGGAGGGAATACTACTAATATTAATTAAATAGAGAATGTAAAAGGGTTTTATGGAAGTGAATTTAAATGAGAAGTACAATATTGAAGTGAGAGACGCTTTAAGAATAATTGTTTTTCTTTTCTTTTTATTTATTTTTTGTACTCCTCTATTACAACCGCTGTACTTCTTCTTAAGCTATCTTGGACTGTTGTAATTATTGCTTGCCTTTTCTATATTTGGTTAATTTAATAATTTCCTTATATGTACATAATATGCCAATTTTCAATAAGTACCTAAACAAGAGAAAACATAAATTGAAAAATCTTGCCCCTCCCTCTTCAGCTGGTTCTTGCTTCATAATTTTGAAGAGCGCGAGACCTATTTTTTAACCAACATCTAGGAGGCAAAAAAATGTTCTGGTTTTTTTGCCAAAAGGTGAAAATTAGTTCTTCTTGTTTGGTTGAAAATTTGAGTAAGTTTTGCGAAAACACTTTTTAAATTTTTTTGTGCGAACAACGCCTAGTTTTCATTTTCAAATTGCACAAACAACAACAACCCAATGTAATCCTATTAGTGGGTCTGAAGATGATAGAATGTACGCAAATCTTACCCCTATCTGAAGAAGGTAGAAAGGTTGTTTGTGGAAGATCCTCGGCTCAGAAAAGATAGAGCAGAAAGAGTAACAGCAAGCAACCACACTAGCAAACCAAATGGAAAATCGAAGCGAGAGAAACAAAAAGCAATAACAGAAATCTAATAATAAGAAAATACAAAACTAACACTGAGGGGTGCATTAAAACTACTGGAACGAACAAGGGCACCGCTTGTCTACCTAGCCTACTAACTTAATTCTTGACCTCCACACCTTCCTATCCAGGGTCATGTCCTTAGTAAGCCGGAGAATCGCCATGTCTTGTTTAATCACATCTCTCCAATACTTCTTCGGCCTACCTATACCTCTCCTTAAACCATCTAAGACCAACCTCTCACACCTCCTAACTGGGTTATCTATGCCTCTCCTTTTCATATGCCCGGACCATCTAAGTCTCGCTTCTCGCATCTTGCCGCCACAGGGGCCACGCTCACCTTATCTCGAATAACTTCATTCCCAATTCTATCTAACCCGGTATGCCTACACATCTATCTCAATATCCTTATTTCTGCTACCTTCATCTTCTGGACATGGGAGTTCTGACTGACCAACACTCGGCCCCATACAGCATAGCAGGTCTGGCTACTGCTCTATAGAACTTACCTTTATGTATTAGTAGCATATTTTTATCACACAAAATATCGGAAAGCGAGCCTCCATTTCATCCATCCCACCTCAATACGATGCGTGACATCCTCATCAATCTCCTCATGCTCTTGAATAATTAACCCACGGTACTTGAAACTATCCCTCCTAGGGATAACTTGTGAATCAAGCCTCACGGCTTCGCCCACTTTCTGAGTCTCTCCAATGAACTTGCACTCCAGGTATTATGTCTTGGTCCTGCTCAACTTGAAACCTTTAAACTCTAGGGCCTGCCTCCAAACCTCCCACCTCGCGTTAACACCACCTCGCGTCTCGTCAATTAATACAATGTCATCTACAAATAACATGCACCACAACACCTCTCATTGGATATAGCGCGTCAGTGTGTCGATCGAACAAGGCAAATAAAAATGGGCTGAGGGCTGACCCCTAATGCAGCCCCATCATAACTAGGAAGTCTTCTGAGTCTCTTCCCACTGTCCTCACCCGAGTCTTAGCTACATGGACACCTATAACCTCTAAATATCTCCACAGAACCTCCCTCGGGACTTTATCATATGCCTTCTCTAAGTCGATGAACACCATATGCAAATCCCTCTTCCTCTCCTTATACTACTTTATCAATCTTCTAACAATACGAATAGCTTCTCTGGTCGAACGTCCTGGCACAAATCCGAACTGGCTCTCAGAGATAGACACACTCATCCTCAACCTCAGGTCCACCACCTTCTCCCAGACCTTCATAGTATGCTTAGTAGCTTGATACCCCTATAGTTATCGCAATTTTGAATATCACAATTTTTCTTGTACATAGAGATCATCGTACTTCACCTCTATTCTTCGGCATTTTAATCGTCCTAAAAACGACATTAAATAACTCAGTGAGCCACTCCAAGCCTGCCTTCCTCGCGTTCTTCCAAAATTCGATCGGAATTTCGTTTGGCTTGGTCTCTCTTCCCCTACACATCTTACGCATGACCCCCTCTACCTCCTCAACTTTTATACACCTACAATGCACGAAATTATACTTAGATAAATTTTCTGAATATATAGGATTTTGAAGTCATACTAAATTTTTTATTAGATCTTTTCTTATTTGAATTATGTAAGAATTTCTAATATTTAAGAGTTAAAAATTTATTAAGATTTTTTCTTATAAAATTCTTTTTTCTTATTTGAACTATGCATGAATAAACTAAACTTCTATTTAAGTAATATCTTGGAGCATATTTTACGAAACAATTTATTTTCTGTAACACCCCGTACATTCGGACTAGGTATGGATATGTTAAATGGGTATTAATTTGATATTTTAGACTTATGAAGTCCTAGAGGGATAATTATGGGTGAAAATAGTTGTTTTAGAATCAAGATGGAGAATCAGGTGCATAAAATTCGATAAAATCTACAAAGTTTACAAAAGGTCAGACTTGAAGAAGGTTTAGTTGAAAAGGTGTAAGGTATTTGGGAAAACACAAAACACGAAAGTTGTTGGCCTTTCAAATAGCTTTCCAACGATATATTATGGAGCCTGAACAGATCTCTATGCAAAAAGTTATGCATATTTTACAGAATAGTGTACAATATGCGCGCCACGCCCTGAGCGCGCCCCGAGCGCGGCCGCGCTCCTGTGGCAGTGTTACTGCCATTTTGCGCGGTCAGGTGCGCGGTCATGCCTACAGGAGCACGCGGGCGCTCATGGGGTGTCATTTTAAAGCCTTACTTCGTCCCCACAGCCCTAAAACACAAAAACTTGCTCTAGAAAAGGGAGCTCTCAAAAACCTAACTCCTTAAAGGTCCCTCCACCATCCAATGTAAGTTCTAATGGTATTCTAAGTTAATTTTAATTTCCCAACATCTTATTAACATGGGTAAACCCTCCATATCATTAGATATTCGATTGGGACATCATTGTTGAGAGAAGGAACCCTAGAACTCGAATTCAAGAAGATTGAACGTCAAGAAGATAATATCTTCACCCTCTAATTGATTATAGCGTTGGATTAATGATTGTAGATTACAGGTTCATGAGATATGAGTTGATGGGTTTGATAGAAAAGCATGAACAATTATAGGTTTGGCTTGTTGATTGTTGATTATTGGTTAAGGGTGTTGTTTATCTTATGGGTGAAGAAGAATGACATTGATTATAAGAAATTTGAGATTTTAGAATTTATCTAGGATCAAGAGAATGGCTTGTTGGGCATAGAAACACCATTAATAAGGACTATGAAGCTTTATGTCACCAAGTGTTTGAGAAAATGCTTAAGTGACTAAAATATGAGAATTATTGCTAATATGGAATCCCTTTGACTTGTATTGATATAGATTAAAGTTGAAAGGGTTGGTGAATGTTGTATTACGTTCAAGAGCAGGAAGATAAGGTACGTGAGGCTAACTCTCTATGTTTGGGAATGTTAATGATTCTCCCTACACTACGTTTCTTTTACGACTTTACTAATTGCCTCAGAAATATAGTTTAGCCTAGTTCCTTGAATAGTTGTAGAACTTCTATTCTTTAGCTTCATAACTCATTCATGACTTTCGTTCTGAACATTGTGAGCTCAGTGACTATTCAATATAGACTTGGGTTTGATGCCCCCGAGTCTTAGTATAGATTACTCAGTATGCCATAAACAGTTGAAGTTTCAGTGTTCATAATCAGTTCAAGAATACATGTCTCAGTCTAGTCCTATTCAGTATTCCAGTATTATGTAACTCAGTGTGATCCAGTATTCTAGTATCATGTAACTCAGTGTGATTCAGTATTTCACTATCATGTATTGCAGTATGATTCTCAGTTCCTAATTTTAAATCCCTGAAAGTTGAACACCTGTATTTGGGCCTGAGGCCGCAGTTTATGCTTTATGCATCTTTGGGCCTGAGGCCGCAGTTATGTATACGTATACTTGGGCCCGAGGCCGCAGTT